>NC_058409.1:96989895-97231164 GCF_002201575.2 Neomonachus schauinslandi | reverse complement strand
AGTGGTCAGCCAGCCAGAGACACAACATCTGAGGCAGTAAGTCTGTGCCTTCTGAGGGGTTCTGAAGCTCTATGATGAGGCCTTGCTTATTCGTATTTATAAATGCAAGTTTTGGTATGGTGCTCAGCATATGGTGCTCAATAAACTCATCCTTGAACTGAGATAATAATCAATCTTTAGGTAAGGTCTTTTAAACATATCCAAACAAACTATCTTTCTTCTGTGTTTTGCCATCTTTTTATTCATTTACTTAGTCAACACTTACTACCATTTAATAGAAGCCAAGTACAGTGCTAGGTGCTGAACAAGATTATTAAAATCCTTGCCACCATTGAACTTACTTATTTTCTGGGTCTGCCAGGAAAAATATTAGAACTCATCACTGGCTAATTGTATTTTAGAATATAATCTCATTGTCATCATATTACTTTATAATAACTGTTCAAATTACATTGATCGACGTCTTACAATTCCTGATTTTGTTCTGGATTTCCCACAGGAACCTTCAATACAGATTATGAATATAAATTATGAGAGGAGAAATGAGGAGTGTGAAAGAGAGGGACAGAGTAAGTTTGGAGGTTACAAGCAAAACATACACACAAACACACACAAAACAGCTATACTATATCAATTTCCTTTTGATTGTCTTTACTATAAGGTTGTGTTTTATGGTTATGTATATACAGAATAACTAAGAAATAGAGACTTGTATTGTCTTTTATGATGTCTCCCCAAAGCTGCACTAGTGTTCCCTGTCGAAACTGGGTCTAAGCTTTTCCCTGCTGAGAATATGACTTTGTTCTCATTAAGTATTCCCCACCACCAATGCACATGCTAAACATAACTTTGGAAAATGAATCAAGGAGACTTCTAATGTAGGGTTTTAATCAATGGCCACTTCATTAATAAAATATCATGGTAGTAGTTAGCAATATCAGTTTGCCTGGGCCTGCAGACTTGGTATCCAAGTCACTGTGTTGGGGTTTTATACATTTGTATAACTTGCCCCTTCCTGGGATAGCCTTTGCAACAAACTGTTTCCTCCTCCTCAAACCCCACTTTGAAAATAAGTGTCTCATGGGTTGGATAGCATCAAATATTTGGAAAAAATGGTATAATAAATGTTAGTCTTTTTCTTTCCCCTCCATAGCTCATTATTAGTAAGTTAGTTAGACCATTGGAAACAAGTGTACCTCCATGGGAGTTTTATGAGAAGTGAAAACCTGAACTTTCCTAGCCAGTAGTTAGAGCTTCCATTCCATGCAGAACAAATGATCCTTTATTCATGAAAAGAGCTACTTCTAACAAATGATTGTGTTTAATGGAAAAGCTATGTTACAACATTCTAAATTCTGAAATATTTACTAAAAAACACAGGATTTAAGTGAATTAAATGGATTTCCTAAGAATAGAAGAATTGAATATTCTAACAGAAAAGTAAGCATTTTGTTTGTTTTATTTTTTGTTTGTTTTGTGTGTGTGTGTGTATTTGACAAAATTTCTCAAATTATTATCTAAGTAATAATGGCCAGGGATGTTTCATGTGATAAATGGGTAAAATATTCAATACTGGGGAACACAGTTAATGAGAGATTTTGTGAGCAAGACACTGTGTGGTAGAGTTTAATATGTGTAAATTAAATCTTCTACTTGGAAATATACTAATAAAAGCAGTGAATTAAACATTAGGACCAAGAGATTTGGGCTTATTAATGTGGTATAATTCTATTTAGCAAACCTTAATTTGCTGAACACTGATACTACTGGTAAAATTAATAAGTAGAAACTGTTTATTCAACAAAAGCCAAATGTATGAAATATTAAACTTTAAAACTTAATAAAGATATAGTACAATATTAAGAGTTGGAAGGAAAAGAAACTGGATAATTTTAAATAGCCATATGCTAGTATTGACTACCAACAATGAAATGAACAGTTTTACAATATATTGAAGACACAAGAGTGATAAATGTGTTGTTTTCCTTATTTGCTATCTAGTCAACACAATAATTCTTTCTTATACTGGAGGTTTTAATAAAGTGTGCAATAGAATATTGAATGCCTTTTAAATGTCAGGCATCATTCTAGATGATGGGGATACAAAGGTGGGAGACATCCATGTATTTGGCCATTATGGAATATGTGTTTAAAGGAGATAGATAAAGAATAATTCAAAAATAAAGTAATAAGTGATATAAGAATAAAATTTAAAAGGATGTGACAAAAGATAAAATGTGCATGGTAAAGGGGGACCTGTGTCTGGTCCATCAGGTTATTTTTCTGTGACCTATAGATACACACACACATACACACACAGAATATACAGAATTAGGGGATGGATATATATATATGAACAGCAAATCAAAACTTTTGGTTATAGTAGAAGTGGTTATTCGCATTTAATTGGGACTTATGAGGATGAATTTGGGAAGGTTTTTCATGTTTCTCCAAATACATGATTGATACACCTAAATATGATATTCACATATTGTAAAAAAAACCCAGAAGTCCAATTCTGGGGAAAAATGGACTTAAAATGAGTGTGTACAAATCAATGCACAAATTTTGTTTTCCAGAATGACTCTTTTGGCACTCCTTTTTAGGAACCCACTCTGAAGCAGTTGTATTATTTTTAATAAAAACATTATCCACTGGATTCTAAACATACTAAGTGAGGAAATGTTATATTTTTTATAAACTTTACAGTCAGAAAGGAACTACGCTATTTTATTTACTTGTTGTTATTAAGAGAAAGTGTGACTTCAGTTTTAGAAATACTAAGTTTGGAATGAAAAGAGACCATTCAAGAAATTTGAAGAGGGGCAAGACAAGACAAACAGGACCAGATAAGGATTCTAATGTTGAAGGTTTAATTTTGAAAGTTATCCATATGGGTGTGTATGTGTGTGTGTGTGAATTGTAAAAAAAAAAGACTCAGTTTTGTATAACTATTAAAAAGGGAAGTCTGAGGGTGACAGGTGTCAGGTTTCAGGGGAATTAGTGGTGAATAAATTATAAGAAAAAGACATGGTTCATGGAGATCACTTTTCAGAGAAGCCTAGTGGTCGAGACTAGGATTCCAGTGATGGAAAGGCATAACTCACCATGATACATCTGTTTTAAACACATATTTTAAAACATTTTTAGCATCATTGAAACTGGATACATCATAAAATTGATAATATCATTATAATAGATTATTATTTTTTTAAGATTTATTTATTTTAGAGAGAGAGATCATGAGCAGGGGAAGGGCAGAAGGAGAGGGAGAGAGAGAGAAGCAGACTCCCTGATGATCGCAGAGTGTGACATGGGGCCGGTCTCATGACCCTGAGATCAGGTCCTGAGCCAAAATCAAGAGCCAGACACTTAACTGACTGAGCCACCCAGGTGCCCAATAATTGATTATTTTTTTTTTAAATGAAATATGAAGTGACAGTGATCTCCTATTGATGATCTTTTTAGATTTGGTTAAACAACTATTCCCTTCCTGGTTGAGAAGCATACCTCTTTGGAAAGCTTTGTGCAAGATAATTAACCTTCAAGAGCCTGAGAGTCTCTGTGTTTAAAATGGGAATAATATGGGAATAATATAGGGATGCCTGGGTGGCTCAGTAGTTAAGTGTCTGCCTTCGGCTCAGTTCATGATCCCAGGGTCCTGAGATGGAGCCCCACATCGGGCTCCCTGCTCTGCGGGAAGCCTGCTTCTCCCTCTCCTGCTTCCCCTGCTTGTGTTCCCTCTCTCACTGTGTCTCTCTCTGTCAAATAAATAAAATCTTTAAAAAAAAATAAAATGGGAATGTTATGAAAGCAACTCATGGCATTATGGGGGCCAAGTAAGATAAATTATGTAGAAGTGCTTTGTGAAATACAAAGGGTTACAAACATGTAGAGATACAATTATCGTCATTATTAGTCTTTGACTACAGAGGGCTTGCTCTTTGGCTAGAGAGCACAGTATATTTAAAAAGGGAAACCTGGATTGATTGTTCTGAAATTATATTAAAACATCTATCCACTACCACTCATCCTACAAGGCACAACAGAATATCGGTAAAAATCGCATGAACATACAAGGATTTTTTTTTTTCAAATATAAAAATGCGTGTTGAGGTTTTAACGTTAGTTCTTACAAATAACCCATTGATAATAGTTCATGCCAAGTCTGAGCATTTTCAGTTATTTAAATGATCTGATTAGACACAATTTTATAAAACTAAAAAAAAATTCCAACATTAAAATAAACTTTCTTTCTGGTATGTAGTCCTTCCTGGATATTTGACCATTGAATCTAATGGAAATTCCTTTTTTTTTTTTTTTTAAAGTTCCCTGCACTATCCAAGAAAGAGAGCTATCACTTCAAACATAGTCTTGTCACCTGTCAGAATCTCATACCGCCTGAAGATGTACTGTAGGAGATAAAGAATCTGACTCTACAGTTTGCAACATCAAAATGGATTGAATGATTGCAGGCACAAAAGGTAGAATTAAGAAACCTTACTAGGAGACAGGTTTAGTTTGTGACCTTAGGCAATCCACTTAATCTCTCGCTCTCTCTCTCCCTCTCTTAGGCACTCAATCTATAAAATGAGATTTATGATTTCTGCCAGGACCTGTGGTTATAAAGCCACAATGCATATATTGTTTTTGTTGGTCAGAACATTGCATATATATTTGCATAAAAGATTTAGGATTTGGTTAAAATGAAATCGTATAAAAAATAAGTAGGTTGAACATTTGTCTATATAACTGAATTTTCCACAACAGTGGACCTGTAATCTGTCATGTTTCAAATAACATCCCATGGACAGAGAATTTGAGGAAGAAATAGAGGCAGAGAAAAGATCAGGTAAGTTCTTGGATGGGAACTTATCAAGCTGGTAAATGCCTCCCTTTGACGATTGAAGCATGTGTGAATAAATACTTGAAATACAGTGAACCCTGAGTATATACCAGTTTAGGAAAATGAAAATGTAGGTTTGGTTGGTTGGGACCCTCACCAATACAGAACTAAGGGGTATTATTATAATAGGAGATGATTTTCTGTGCCATGGTTGCTTCCTTTACCTTAAAATCTCTAAATATTGCCTGTTATCAAACCTGGCACTTTATAATTACTCCCACATTTGAAAGAACGAAAACATGATGCCATTTATAGGAAATTCCTAAGAACCTTTTCTTTTTTGCTCTCATTTCCCATTCTCATTGTTCCTTTCTCACCAATGCCACTTTAAAGATTCCAGTTGTTGCTAATAAAAGGTGAAGGTCAGTCTATTCCTCACTCATTGCCAGAAAAGGTCTTTTTCTGCCTCTTTCATTATGTAAGGATTCAGCATGAGAGTCTTTATATTGCATAGAATATTGAGAAATGTCAAATGCAATATATAACACAGTCTTTTAAAAGAAATCTCCATTTTCATGATAGACATTTAAAGACATTGATCGTGGACTTCCCCGAACAGAACTATCTTGTCCAGTGTCTTTCTTGTTCAATTCTTCGTAGATTTCTCAGTGCTAGAAAGCCTTCCTAAAATATCAATTGCATTATGTCACTTTCTAGTTCAAAAATCTTTCCTTGCTACTCATATCTATATTAGAATAGAATAAAATTTATTTCCTTTTCGAGGCTCTGCTCTTATTTTCAATTGAAGCTTCCTTCCCAGGGGTATTTTCTTTGACTTCTGTGCAGTGAAACCATGGTTTCAACCAGACTTGTATGAGCATACAAAGGATAGCCACAACTTTTGGAGTACTTAATGTGTACTTAATTCTCACATAGCCCCATGAATTAAGTGTCTCCATTTTAAGGAAAGGAAATGAAACTCAGAAAAAATGAAGCACTTTGTCCAAGTTTATATATATAACTCTTAATTGCGAGAACTAAGAATTAAATCCAGATATGATACCAAATGTGTGTTTCTCTTCACCAGGCTAAGCACAGTCAATAGAATGCCATGTGTCTTTCTATTGTTTATGCTTCCTGCATGGAAATGTTTTCCTCAGTCTTCACTACCCATCCATATCTCACCCTTTTGTTTGTTTGTTTGTTTCAATTACAACCTTCTGCAGATAGCCAAAGCTGGGCATCTCACTGCATGGTGGTCAGTTTCTTATACCTGAAAGCATACACTGACAATACTTAGTCCAATCTTGTGATGTCTCTGTTTTTGTGATTTTTGTTTCCTTTTACAGATACTACTTTTTGATCTTCCACTATGCATTTACCTTAGTTTTGACAGAAATACCCGAATTTTTTTCTGGGGAACTAAACCCTGCCTGACTCTTAGATTTGTGTGCTCATCCTCTGTTGGGTGTGAGGAGGAGATTGAGATCTGTTTAATGAACGTATAATTTTCCCTGGACACAGTGATCAGTTCAGGAATAATTATGCGGCATAATTAAAGTTAACAAAATGCAACGAAACTTCTATTTGTAGGGAGGAGTTCTCTCCCTTGTAATGGTATTGTGGTGGTAGGAATGACATGAGCCTGGAACCTCTCTGGGTCCCTTGCCTGAGACTAAAAATAATGTAGTAGAAGACAGAGCTGAGATATAATAGAAAACTCATCCTGATAACAGTTTGAGCCCTGGATCAAGCTTCACTTGAAGTTGGTCTCTGGAATTTTAGTTAGCAGAGTCAATAAATTCCTTGTTTTATTTAGACGAGTTTGTGTTGGGTCTTCTGTCTCCTACAACTGAAGACCTAGTCCAGGTATTGGCAAGTTGAATAGTTGTGACAGGGACCACATGGCCTTCAGAGCCTAAAATATTCATTATCTTGACCTTTATTTAAAAAAAGTTGCAGACTCCTGAAAATCACATCATAACGAATTAGTGGGGGTTTTGTTGTTGTTTTTGTTTTTGTTTTCTTTTCCCAAGTAGACTTTTTAAGAGATCCCTTTTAGAGAGACCCCTTAAAGATTCCCTCTAAGACAGAGACCTAAATATCTGTTATTTGAGTATTCCCTCACACTCTTCACCCTTTGCCACCATAATCTTAATACTTAGCATTGTTAATAGACATCATGTGAATTCAATATGTATTTATAAACCTGTGCTTTGCAAAGTATGATCTGCATGCAGGAGCCAGTTTCTGATGCTAAGTATGGAATAAATATAGAAGTAACAGGAAGCATTTAGAAAGTTTAATAGCAATTTGATTTTTGTCTCCAAGTGTATGATCACAATTTTCTCCCTAGTAATTAATTTTATTACATTTTATAGAAGTATTATTCTGCAGTGGAATGCAGGACAATAGCTGGTTCTTCAACACAGATAGTTTGAGAATCATTTTGTTAAATGCATGAATACCTGATTATCCTTGAATACATATATATGTGCTACATATATATGGCATATTATATATAATATATGTACATTCCCCTTCTTAGGTCCTGAATTAATTAAGGACAGAATTATATTTTATTTATTTTCAGATTTTTCTCAACATTGATTTCAATGTAAAATGTAGTAGGTATTCTTTTTTTTTTAAAGATTTTATTTATTCATTTGAGACACAGAGATACAGAGAGAGAGAGAGAGAGCACGAGCAGGGGGAGAGGCAGAGGGAGAAGTGGCTCCCCGCTGAGCCAGGAGCTGGACACGGGGCTTGATCCCAGGACCCTAGGATCATGACCTGAGCTGAAGGCAGATGCTTAACCATCTGAGCCACCCAGGCACCCCTGTAGTAGGTATTCTATTCTTATTTACTAAGTTAAATAAAATTACAAAGCAATTGTAAACTGGAGGGAAGGAATTGTGCTTTGGGTTCCTCTTATTCTATACTCTATTAAAAGTGGTGGGGCGTGGGAGGGATGGGGTGGCTGGGTGATAGACATTGGGACAGTATGTGCTATGGTGAGCGCTGTGAATTGTGTACGACTGTTGAATCACAGACCTGTACCTCTGAAACAAACAATACATTATATGTTAAAAAAAATAAGATAGTAGGAAGAGTAAAATGAAGGGGGGGGAATCGGAGGGGGAGACGAACACATGAGAGACTATGGACTCTGAGAAACAAACTGAGGGTTCTAGAGGGGAGGGGGATGGGGGGATGGGTTAGCCTGGTGATGGGTATTAAAGAGGGCACGTATTGAATAGAGCACTGGGTGTTATATGCAAACAATGAATCATGGAACACTACATCAAAACTAATGATGTAATGTATGGTGATTAACATAACATAATAAAATTTAAAAAAAATGGATCTTTCCTTCCCAACATAAGAGGTCCAATTATTCTTTTAGAGATTTTTCCTTCTTAAAATAGCCTCAGTGTTCACTGAGGGATCCACATCTCCCCCAACTTGTTCACATGGTTTAGGTGGGACAATATTATCTGTTGCATGGGTTGATGACATCATACAGGGCTACAGTCATCAGCATTCGATTTCCTTCTCCACAACACTTGGTTCAGGTATGGGCTGGTGAATGAAGCCTGTAAATTAGAGCTTCTGTGGAGATTGCTTGGGCTAAGAATCTGAACTTTTTTTTTTAATGTTGGATGTATTATATTTTCTGTTTATTTTTGGAATCCCAAAGGATATCACCCCAGGAGATGATGATTATTTTCTTATACCCATGAAGGGAGAGACTCTAAGGGAATGAAAGAAACATGTGAAGATGAGCAGGGTTTAGTCAGGAGAGAAACAGAGTCCTGCCAACATTATCTGAAGCCCCTGAATGAAGGTTCACCTGAAGCCTTCCCAGTCACCATGCTTTCTAAATACATGAGGCAGTAAATCCTCTTTGTGTGTTTGTCTATTCTCCTTAGCCAGGTTCTATCGTGTACTGTAATGCTTTCAAGCAAGGAAGCCCTGATACAGATATATAGTTTAATTCAACATTCAAACTAGCATTTTTTTAAAAGATTTTTTAAAATTTATTTATTTGACAGAGGGAGAGACAGCAAGAGAGGGAACACAAGCAGGGAGAGTGGGAGAGGGAGAAGCAGGCTTCCCGCTGAGCAGAGAGCCCGATGTGGGGCTCAATCCCAGAACCCTAGGATCATGACCTGAGCCGAAGGCAGACGCTTAACAACTGAGTCACTCAGGTGCCCCTCAAACTAGCATTTCTTGATAAATTACTACTACTGAAATAAAATTGAGGTAAGAAACCTAGAAGTTCAATCTTTTTCATATTGTTGAGTTGTTAGAGATGAAAGAGTAGGACCTTTATCTCAAAAAGAAAACTTATATGTAAAAAGTTCTTATAAAACAAAAGTAAATTTATGAGTAATGTTTGATAAGCACTCAAAGGACTAAAGAATTCTGGAAGAGACTTTGGAAAAATGGGACAATATCTTAAGTGCTTCTTTTGCCTCTTCAAATGCAGCTTTATATAATTTTTAAACTGTGGTTAATCTCTATTATCTGACCTAAGATGATCAGAGTCTATTATTAATGTTGAAAACTCAGATTATGGGTGAATGACAGGTTCTTCTAGTTAATTTGGATTGATATTCCATAGAAAGAGCTTTGAGGGAGCCAAGAATTGTTATCACAATGAATGATCACAAATGGACATTTACTGAATCTGATTTCATACTAGCTCACAAGTTCTTTCTATGCTTATCTGGAGGTTAAAAACAGATATATATACAAAATATATATATACACAAAATGATGTTCCCGGTGCTCTTCCAAGTTTTCTAAGTAGTTATATTTATGTATCTATATGTTGTTATATCTATAGTTCCATCTTATTTAATTCTATAGTGACTCTTAAGAAGTGGATACTGTTATTAGACCATATTATAGAGGTTGAAACAAGGTAGAGAAAAATCAAGTAACTTAAGGAAAATACTAAGGTCATGAGCTAGTAAGTGATTTGAATCCAATCAGTCTGGCTTTCAAGTTCTTTCTTAAAAACCTCACCATCCCATCTGTACCATTTGTATGAAATGAATGCATGACTCATTTTACTTTTCTTAGAAATAAGTATAGTCAAATTGTTATTGGAGAATTAGTCCCTGCCTTCCACCACACACTCTAAGAAGCATGCCTTTTCAGGCTTCCTCCCCAAATTTAATTAACGGCACTTGAAGACAACAACTTGATCATATAAGTTTTTGTATTCCATATTGCACTGGGTAACTAACAGTTATTCAGTAAGTGTTTGGAATTTAATTGAGAAATTTACCGCTTGTTTGGATATTTTTAGTGTAACTTTTATTTTTGCTAATATGTACATATGGAGTTGCTTTTGATTGATTCAGAAATCGGGAGGCTGAAGGACATTTAAATATCAATAACTAGTTTTGGGGGATAATGAGTTTCTAGTAGTGGACAAACTCTCAGGTCAGAGTAGCTTTGTAAGCTCTCTCTTGTAAATACAAAGAAACCCGTTCAGTTGAAAAAGTTCCCAAGTGCTTTACAGATAAATTCTGAGTCTCTTGGAAGATATTGCAATTACTTGCTTGCTGACATTAAAGATTTTGGTGCATCACACACACACACACACACACACCAGATAACTGTTGTAAGGTGTCTTCCTTATGCCTCAGGATATTCATAGGAGCATAGAACAAAACACCAACACCTCACATACTAATCAATGTGAGCAATCCAGTGTCTCTGAGGTTGACAAACTGGCTCTGGAAATTGCCCTTGTCAGCATTGCTACCTTCAAACAGGATGGGCAATACAGACTTTCTGAGTCTCTACAGAAATTTGGCTCAGAGCCCACAGAGCAATTGACAATCTTTTCTAAAATTTCTAACTATACAGTGGCTTGGGACTTTATGTTATAATTGCACTCTAAGCTTCAATCCATTTCTAATATGATCCTCAGGAAGGTTGAAAAATCCTCATCTTACAGGTGTTTATGTATTCATCCCGAAGCAAAATTGTGAACTCAGCATTATAGCTTAGAACATAAATCTAGAGAGTGAGAAAACTCACATCACTGCTCCCAGAGCAATTATAACTTAGCCTCTTACACTTAAATAGCATTTTATTCGATTAGATATAATCTGAGCTGGTTTTTTCCTCATTACTTACATAAAATAAATTTCTTCAAATGGAAAGATTTGGCCAGTTTTCAGTTTGTTTTTACAAGTATTTGCTAAAACTTAATTGGCCAAAAAAGTTTTAAAGACATGTATTTGATGAGGAAGGTATAAAAAGATGTTAGGTTATAAATTCATGAAGTGGCTGAAGTGGAAGAAAAAATGGGACCAAATGCTTATAATTCTGCAGAAAATAAAAAGTCCCTATTTTTCTTGAGTCCTGATCCAACAGCAAATCCACTTACCAATGTTCTTCAAGTTGATGTAGGCATAAAAATCAAGAAACTTGTAAAAAATGAAGACCCTCTGATTGTATTTTCAGAAATTCTCATTCATTTGATCTAGAATGGAGTTATTAATTCACATTTTTTGGCTAACACTTCAATGATTCTGACACAGGTAGATTGAGTTACACTCCCATAAGTCTAGAGGACACTAGTATAATCACTACCTTTGCCAAAATTTATACTTAGTATATGTCATCACAGCCTAAAATGTGTTTACAAATGCTGTCTTTATATACATTTATATACAAATAAAATCATATAAAGAATGGTGATGGGTATTAAAGAGGGCACATTCTGCATGGAGCACTGGCTGTTATGCACAAACATTGAATCATGGAACACTACATCAGAAACTAATGATGTAATGTATGGTGATTAACATAATATAATAATTTAAAAAAGAATGAGAGAGTAGCTACTTCATTGCTCTTTAAGAATGTTCTAGAAGTTAGAAATTATACATCTAAATTTTCTGTGTTTACATATAACAGTTACCTAGTAATAAAGAGTGTTATGTACTCTTAAAGTCTTTATATAAGTAAGATATGATTTCTTCTTTTAATAATGGAGCTTGTGTGCATAGCTATACTTCTCTGATTTTATTTTCTTAGGAGGGAAATGAGAAAACACCCAGTGAAATAATTCAGAAATGAATATCATCTCTTTCTATGTTTTAAAAATGTATCATATGGAAGAAATTAATTGCATGAATCTTCTCTTGGGAGAAAACTCTCAAGAACACTATACAGTTTGTAATTAGGTAGATCTGTGAATAACTTATCCAGAAAAGCCAGAGATTTTTCACAGAAAAGTGATTGTTCATGAAATAAGACTTGTACCTTTGTTGTTGTTGTTAAAGAATGCATAGGGTAGAATTACGCTAGCAGAGATTTATAGATTTCAAAAATGTGATTGAACAAGAAAGGAAAGGCCAAAGTGGTAATATTCTTTTGGAAACTGCTGTATAATTTCTACAAGACATTATAGTTTAGCTGGTAAGTGCTAAGACTAGTGTTCTGCTTAAATGATTGACAATATTGAATATATTTTTCTCTGCCTGAAATTAGAGCTCTGATTTACTCAGAGAAAGAGTAAGTTTGACATAATAATTAGAATCCACGCCTCACAATCGTCAGAACATATATCCAGCTTCTTGATTTAAAGAAAAAAAACAGAATTAAAGAAACATACACACACATACACACATACTTGCACACTTGCTTGAAAGAAAGCATAAAGTATTTTTAAAGTACTAGCTATAGGCATGTGACTTTTATAGCTTCATTTCAATTAAGTGTGAATTTGTAAAAGTTACTTTTCTGTGTGTTTTTACACACACAACTACTAAATGTAACTGTTACGGACAGGTCAACTTTGAAACCAAATTATTATATGCAGAATTTAAATCTAAGTTGGGGAGGAGCCGTTTGGTCAGTCCTCTCTGCTTTATGCTCCGAGTGTTGGGACTTTTTGCTAACACTTGAATACAGTTGTGAGCCCTGTAGGCAGTGTTTCTTCTAGTGGAACATTTGGACAAGTTTTTAGGTTTTCAACCCTGCACATTACTTTGCATGTCTTTCCTCTTGGGGCAGTGAATGAACAAATCCAAGGTGAAGTGTTTAAATTAGACCAGTTGTAATTAGGAGAATTTGGAGAGTATTATAAAGTCTATATGAATATAAAATCACCCCAATTTCTGCCACCTAGCACTTAGTAATTAAAAGTGTTTTCCATTTATTACTGCCTTGATCCTTTTGATTACCCTACCGAGTAGTTATTAAGGTGAATTTGCCACTAGTTAGTACAAGATGGGCAAGGACTCTGCAGTCATGCATTTGTTATTTAAAAAAAATGTTTCTTTAAGACAGGGCCCATGACTTCTGTTTGATCAGATATTTCATTTTGTTTTTGAAAGTTAGATGCTGCTGGATTTAATATGTTATTTTTAGTCATGATGACTTTGGGCGAAGAAAACAGTGATGTATCTGAGGAGTTGCATATAATTTTTAATACTATAGTTTAAAATCAAATTATTATCTGGTCTGAAAAAGAAGAGGCTGAGAAGGAAGATTAAGAGTAGGGAGAAGAGAAGGAGAAAAAGAAAAGAGTCATAATCCTGGCTGAAGAATCATTCTTGAATATTCCATATACCTCATTTGATTCTTATGGGGTTGCTTGGGTAGTATTCAGACCTTACTAGGATATATTTTGCTATTATAGTAATAAAGAGTAATAAATATCAGGATATATGTCCTGAATTTGAGTGAACATTGATAATTAGAAGCCCTAAAATCTTCAAATGACTGCTCACCAAAATGTAATGAGATAATATTGTCTTATGAGAAATCTGTACTTTTTTTTGTTTTTTGGCAGTGTGTGCATTGGCAAAGTTTATTAGAAAATGTGAAGGAGAAAAGTATGCATGTAAGTTCTCTTTGTACACTTTAGTGTTGACAATAATGAAAATAATTTTTCAAGGGGCAGCACATTTACCTACAGTTTAAAAGGGACTAACCACAATATTGCTCTGGGTGTCCCATGGTAGTCACAGAATACTTTCAATCCTCAAATATAGCCAACTGCCAACATGTCTGTTTACACAATACAACGGTGACATGCTCTCCACCGAGACGAGGGGTGAAGGAGCTGGAGACCAAGACGGCTCAACCTTGTCGTGCTTTGCCAACAGAAAACAATGAACTGCTCAACCTCAGAGACACAAAGGCTCTTTTGATTTAATTCCAAATAAGCTAAGCTCTTTGGCATAAAATAAACCCTTTGCAGGCATTCTGTAACAACAATCATTTCCCAGGTTTGTTGTAATCATAATTCTCCACAAGACCTCAGTAAGCTTAAAAAGTATTTCCAAATCTTTCCTGGAGGAATAGGCTTTTCTCTGTATTCGTTCTGGGGGAGAGCATACCTGTACTTGCAATGGCTTTGCTTTTGAAAGTAGTGAAGATGGGCCTATTTTTCTTTCCTTATCTTCTCCTTTTTAAAAAATTGATAATGCTCATCTTTCTTCCCATGATTTGAAGAATGCAATTGCTTTATTTCTAAAGCTGCTCTTTAAACAAATCCAAATCCTGGGATTCTAGAATTTAAACATCTTTTATATATTTGGGAAGTATGCAAATGAAGGGATTGGTGGCCTCATGTTACTACAAAAATGAAATAAACTCACTAGCCATGAAAATACAAGATAAAATGAACAACAAAAGGAAGCAGTGGCAGGGAGACAAAGAGAGAAGCTGAAGGAGATAGTGATTATTTAGCCTGGCAGAGAGGACAGGACCAGGACCACAAATGATGGGCTGGAATGCTAAAATGTGAGGGGGAGAGAGAATCCTGATAAAATGTGGGTAAAAAATGTTCTGACAGGGGGAATTGGATTCAGAAGTACTGTCCTAGGGGAAATGGTAGAAAATCCATTACTCAATACACATGTAACAGAATAGAACCCAGCCTGGAAACTATGTTGTAGGTAGTGATTCTGTATCAGCTCCTGGGGAAGAGAGTGGAGAAGCTTTGGGAGTGATCTTATTTCTGTCACTATTTTTGATCAGTTCGAAAAAACTTGACCATTTTTGAACAGATGGACCTGGGAAAAATGAGACCTAGAGAACTTGTGATAAGAGAAAGGGGCAGAGGGAGTGTCATATGCAGTGCATTTACCAGGATGGATGGGTCCAGGGACAATTATCAGGAGGCTGGGAAGTCAGACACAGTCATGACATGAGTCCTAGTGAGCCGAGCAGTGTCCTGGCAATCAAAGATTATATCCGGATGACTCTGATGACATTGTCCCCCTCTGTTGGAATTCCCTTCTGTTTCTCTGAAATAGATACCAGCTTTTTCAGTTGGCTGAAGTTTCCCTGATAGACAGGAGCTCTTTAAATGATAGGAAATAAAGACTAAAGGACCAATTTTCTCATTACTTTTATTCGCCATAAACATATAGGGGTAGTATTCCCCTTGAGTGATTTGACACATCATAGTAGAATCAAATATTTATATTAATACATGTAACCTGAAGCCTCATTCTAATTTACCTACTATAGCTGCAAGGTTCAACAGAGTGTGCACCAAAAATGCCTCAGATTCAGGCAGACTAAGGTAGAGGAGGCATGATGATGGAAGAACCCACTTGTTGCTGTGTGACACCCAGCTTCTGTCTTCATTTCTCTGAGTCAACTTTTCAGTATTGAAATGCATTAGTGACTGAGAGGAATTCTGAAAAGATTAAGTATAAATAAATATCTGACACCACGATTAACATTCAGGAGGATCTCAACTGATATTTCTAACTGTAGAAACTTGTTCTCACAAGTTCATTATGGGATTTATTTGAATGCATTTGTAAATTATGTCTTATGAATAGTTCCATCTCTAGTACTCAGTTTTATTCACCTGTAAAATCAGGGGTTAGGAAGAGAGACTGATGTTAGTATAATATTCCACATTGTCATAAAATCATATTATACCTTTGGTGGCAATGTCAATTAATATAGCAAATTTAGAGGGTAAGTTATTCATGACCCAAATAAAAATGCATATATCCTAAGCCTCAGAAGTGCTGCTTAATCATTTTAGTCTTTTGAAGCCTTTATATGCCGACTTATACCAGAAATAAACAAGAAAGGAATGAATTAAGTAACATTCCTCAAACTTGTTGACTGTGGAACCCTTGTTTGACAAAGCATTTCCTGTAACAACTATTTAGTGGAACATATTTTGGGAGAAGCTGATCTGGGGAGTAGGCAAAATCTGTGCATAAGAATGGAGGAACTCAAAACTTCTAAATTATGAATTAACTTCCACATGCCAGACTCCCCTCCCCCGTGGGCAGAAGAAGGCAGTACAATGACATTTGATAAGAATATGATGAATAAATGAATGAGTGATATTGTCCCATTTGACCCTTGTAACAAACTTATGAAGTAGGTATTAGTGTCCCATGTTTAAAAAGCAAGGCTACCATAGGCTTAGTTGTCTTTCCAGAATATCACAGCTTTTAGTGGTAAATCCAGACTTCATTCCCAGGTCTGTGCTTTTGTCTCTCTTTTATGCTCTTTTCATTATATCTGACTGGAGAAGGAGGTCCTACTGGGGCAGTGGGAGGCAGGGAGAGAATCTGCAATCCTTAGAGAGTGTTAAGGATAATTAAGAATTTATAAAACCATAAGTGAATTTAAAATGGTACAGACAGAGTTAGTCTTCAGTTTTTGGTTATCTGTTGGGTGAACATGGCACCTTAAATTTTTTTAATAAATGGAAGAAAAATTTACATCACATAGCAGCTGATAAATACATCCAAGTGATAATTCTAAGAAGTTATGAAGGCTGCAAAAGTCTAAATAGAAAAGAGTCAATGTCCCAGACTTATTAAATGCATGTAGATAAATAAATGAATAACGTAACACTAGCAGCCATTTATTCAGTGCTTACTTTAGCCCAGATCCCCACTCACCTTATGTTGGACAACTCACATGAAAAACTCGATGATAAATTGTTACATCTCTGCTTTAGGGATAAGCTGAGACACAGAGGAGTTGAGCATCTTGCCCAAGGCTCCTCAGTGTATGAGCTGAGATTTGAACTTAGCTCCAGTGAGTTTCAGATTCCCTATGCATTTTATTAAAGTGTGTTGTAATATGGGGAGGAAAAGACTTCTAAAAGTGAATGTAAGGGAGTGTCACTGTGATGTTATTTACAAATTGAATTTTTATGCTGTCAAGTTAATGGCTTTAAGCATCACCTGGGTTTTCAGTGTGTGTGTGTGTGTGTGTGTGTGTGTGTGTGTGTTTGTGAAAGAAGGGAGGAGAGGGCAAGGAAGGGAAGAAGAATAGAGGGGAGAAGAGAGAAGAAGGGAGAGAAGAGGCTTCCATTTTATAAGAGGTTCTTTATCATGCATTGTTAATGTTAATTTTGAAGGGAGATGGCCAGTGACCCACACTGTGAAAGGTAGTAAATTAATAGTGGTGGATTTTCAAGGCTGGAATCTCTCTTTTGCAATCGTGGGCATTTCATTCAGAAGTAATCATGCATCCCGGCTCCCACATTTTAAATTAAATTTCCTTATTACTTTTTAAGTAGCTTGTCATGGATTATTGAGTATTTACTGAATGTTTATACTGTAATTCTCTGAAATGACATATAGTAATTGCTTTAGCTACTGCATCTGATGTCTAATTATTGTAAATGTATGTAAAGAAGTAATTAAATGGAAAAAATAAACTTTTTTTTCATAACATCATATTGCGGATTAAGCAGAGGATGTTAGTTCTTTCTCTGATTTTTGGTGAAAACAAATAAACTCACATGCAAGCAAAATGATCAACAAGCTGCAAGGATAAATTGATTTAAGATGTGGCTTGCTCATATGTTCCGGCTAAGTTCCACTGAAGATGGCAGAACAACCCTGAACCTGAGCACAAGCTGTGAATTCATGCTGTCCTCTTCCATACCCTGAAGACACGCCAAGGCTTTTACTGTTCAGCATGTTCCTCCTTCATCTTATAATTCGGATCCAGAACCCAACAGAACATCTCAAGGCACTTTGCATAAAACCGGCCTCTAGACATTTCTGGTTCAGTTGTGCAGACAAAAAACAAAACAAAACAAAACAAAAAAACAAAGACTATTTAAAATGTCATATGCCCAAAGAAACATTTTAACAAATATTTAGTTCAATTTTGCAGAGCCTGGTTAATTTTTAAGTGATTTGCTGATCAGCAACCCTTTACTTTTATGAATGATGTAAACTATTAAGAGCAAGATGGTGATAGAAACTGGGTGTACAAAGCTGGAGTAGGAGTAGCAGGGATGAGGTCTATTTTAACATCAAAAACATCAGCACTATATTGGTTAGGCAATGCCAAAAATCGTCAAATGGCCTTTTTCCATGGGAAAAAGAATCACAGCAGGATGGACTTAAAGCAAGATCTGAAATTAAAGACTGCATTATTCCTCTCATCCTTCCAAGGGCAGGTGAACACAGAGGGGCATTTGCAACCACTGAGATAATAATAAAGGCAGACACAAAGAGCCCATTACAATCTTGCTGCTGTAAAGTTTAAGTTGATCCAATCTTTTTCTGACCTTTTGAATTGCCAATTGGAAAAACGCACACAAATGGCCCTCAGCTGAGAAGCAGCTCAGCGTGAGTTCTGGACAACCTGTGGTCATCCCCTTGAGCAAGGAGTTTGAAAAGGGACAAGATCTGTATGTGGCCTCTCAGAACAGGCGACTTTCCACTTAGTGGTTCGGTCTGGAAGTATGTCCCAGACTGCCGTCAGGTTTCAACTAGACTCCATTATTTACTTCCCTTTTGGGTGCAATAGAAAATACTCCATTCCTGCCCCCAGGCTGGCAGATCTGACACTGCAAGAAGCCGATAGTCTGAATTTATCAATCAATTTCATTAGTGTGAACAAAGTTGGCTTTTTGCCTGCATCACTACTGGGTAAAATTAATAGTAAGACATCAGGAGAAGCCATCTCTTGGCTACCCAGAAGAATAGGAGTGGGGAAGAGGAATTCTTGGAATTCTATAGCAGTTCTTGGCAAACTTTTAGATTTATAATCATTTCCCCTTTTGCAGATGCTCAATATGTAAACTTTAAAAACAGCCAGCACCCAGTCATTCAAGATTTTCTGCACTAGCCCCATTTTTCAGTTCTCTCAAGTGACCCTTTGAGGCAAATTCTTGGGAAGCATAATTTTAGAAACATCGCGTTTTTAATTAATTTATTCATTTATTTTTTATTATTTGGCCATATGTTTATTCATCTGTTCAATCAACAAACATCTTTTTTTCCCCAGTTTTATTGAGAAACAATTGACATGCATCACCCTAAATTTAAGGCTTACAGCATGGTGTTTCGATTGCTGGCCACTGGGCTAGGAAGCTAATCTTATTTTCTTTAAGGCCAAAGGATGGCAGCTCACCTTCCCCAAAGACATTTGATCTGGAAAGTCACCTTTTAGGACTTTCTTAGGTAGTCTAGATGGAGAGACTTGTTCACATATTACTTTTTTCCTGTTTGTTACAAAATGGAGCTAATGAAGTTTAACTTACAGGTTCAAGGTCAAACAGGACCTGTGAACATTAAGCTAGTCAGCATTCTGGCTCATTATATTGGTCAGATAACCAATATGTGCCTTGAATTTCTTAAAACTATGTGAATTGAGTTTGATGCTTTCATCTTCATCATTCGATAAATAATAATAATCGCTAACATAGATGTCATGTTTTCTAGCACTCTTCTTAACATGTATATATGTAAGTTATGTGTTACTATCATTTTACACACAAGTCACCTGGAACAAAGAATGCTTTGAGAACTGCGTAAGGTCACACAACGGTAGCACATGGTAGTGACAGGATCTGAAACCGGTAAGATTAGCTGCACAGCCTGGATTCATAACCACTCTATATTGGTTCCGGGGATATGATCTAATAAAAAGAGACCAACCCTATAGAAGTAGTACCCAAAGAACTGGGCTTTGGAGGCAATAAAGTTGGTAGCTGCAGATTTAAATGAATTTGAGATGCTTGAGGATAGTTGCTTTACCCTTTTCTCTCCTCCGACCATCCCGCCTTTTACACCAGGCCACACAAATCCACATTAAAAAATATCTTCTCCATTTAGACTAAAACCAAACTTCCATCATAGAGATTAATTTCTGTCTATTACATTATAATAGATTATTATAAGCTGTTATAGGTTAACAGCAATATGTTATGCATTTTATTGAGGATAAACTGATTTTGATTATTTTGATTCAAGTGAACCATCATTATTGGTTATATACTGGATTATAGAAACTGTGCTAGGATTGGTGCGTGTACAGAGGAACTTGGATGAACCCACAGAAAACTCACACAAACACTAAAGTCTTTACAACCAAGCTTTTGAGGATTCCACAGCCTCACCAGTTTTAGGTTACAGAGTATGTATGATTGGAGGAAAAGCGCTCAAAATATAATCAACATGTTATGTGAATAAAGTCTCATTTTGCTTGGAGATGATAGTTGATGGCGGTGGCGTTTAGTGGGGAAGCTTCATAGAAAAGGTGAATTTGAAATTGAGCTGTGAGAGATTTTTGTCAGGTGTGAGGAACTATTATCTGGGGTCCTAAGCTCTAGAAACAAGATTAGCCCAAGGGTAAAGCTGGCAGAATGCCATAGTTCCACTGTGTATCTTGTGGTCTTGTTGTCATAATGATATGATATGCTTTAGTCTGTATCAGTCCAGGGACATCTGTGGATAACAGAAACCATTCTAGCTATTGAGGAATCAATTAAGTACTCACAGAAGGGGTTGAAAGACTTTAAGGGCAAGCTCCAGAGTGGGCCTCCAAGACTGATTCCCATCAACACCACAGAGCTGGTCTGCCCAGAGAACTGTTTCCTGGCCACAAAGAAGAAATTGGGGAAACTTAAAACCTTAGCTGTGATCAGGGAATCAGTAAACTGCTTCTAAATTTGTTGGGTTCAGGGTCACGTCTTGGCAGGTACTGTGTACTCAAGCCAATATGGCTTTCTCGAGCACTGCCTTTGTTCCCGTAGAAGTCAGTTCTGAAAATCAAGTTTCCGAATAGTGAATCTAACTGGCAGAACCTAGTGGGATCTAGAACCTTCCATGCAAGGTAATCTGGAAGTGTGATTTTTACCCCTATAGCCTCTGATGTACGGGAAGAGCCATGAAAAGGAAACGAATAGATGTTTAGCAAATCTGTGCTATTTGCCACATCATTGCTGTCTGAGAACTAACCACCATGTCAACACATTACCTTAGAATCATTTAAAAGGGGCTTTTGGAGAATCTCTTCTCAATGTGGGGTTGGAGGAGATGTCTATAAAATAGAGATGTCACATGCTGTACCAAACATTGCTAATTGATCCTTGCATTTTTCCCACTGAGCCCCATTAAACAACCTCCAAATATTTTCAACCAAGTTCCAAAGAATTGCTCCCAAAGTTGACACATTCGATAAAAATCTGTTTGATGTTCCTGGCTGGGGATATGGAATATATAAAGACAGGCCAGAGGGAATCAGAATACGGCACAGATAAATTGGTGAGGCTAGAAAAACAAAGGACTAAGATGTGCCGCCTCACAATTTTGTTTAAGGCTAACCCCAGAGAGAATTGTTACTGTTTAATTCACTAAAATTATTTATACCTCCCTCAACCAAGGAACATAATTTCTGAGATCTTGGCTAAAGCTTTATATAGCAATAGAAAAAGTGCCATTATGACCTAGACAGAGCGAATGCATCTAATTTAACTATGCCTGCATAATTGCTGGCAGTGAGCAGCATTCCTACAATTAGGGCTCATCAGCCAGGCTGGCAGGTTCCCAGTAGAGTGCTAGTGAATTCCGTCGAGCCTGTGGAGAGAACAGGGGCTGGGTGACATCGTTGGGCCTCTTTCATTTGAGTTACAAGAGGAGCCACGTCTGGACCATGTGCATAATCGTTTGTTTGCTTTTTGTCACATTTGGAACCAATTTAAATAAACCCAATCTGTAAACGAGAAAGCAAAAGCCCAAAGCACCTGGAGGGTTTTGATGGAACTCAGTAAACTGAAAGCTTGTTGGCAGCCACAAGGGGGAAAATGACAAATGAGGCACTAGTGGGAACGGGAAAATGGATTGAATGGTCACTCCCTGATGGGGCTCCATTTGTAATGTTCTTAAAAGATAATAAGGACCCGTGAAGACACAGTCCCTGAAATGGAAGGAAAGGGTGATCTGCCCTGGAAATACTATTTAATTGCTCCATATGAAATGCAAAATACCTGCTTTAAAAAAAAAATAGCTGGCATTAAGTAATTTGTTGAAAAGGGGAAATAAGTTGAGGTGTTTGTGTAGATAGAGAATGCACACTCGTAATGAAACAAAAACCCCACTTGCAAGATTGTGACGCAGCCTGTCCAGTGCAGAGTGCTGTCTCCAGCACTGCCTTATAGTAGGGTCTGGGCTCAGGAGCGGGAAGCGGGCCGATGAAGAGCGTAGGAGACTTACCTAGGAATAGCCTTTGCAGAGCTTTGTGCATAAGATTAAAATATTTAAAAAGTATTTGTCCGTATGAAAGGATGGAAGAGAGAAACTTATGTAAGTCACTTTTCTCCCCTCCTCCCTTACAACTGAATATCCTTTTGATACTTCTGTTAGTGGCTTTTTGATTCTAGATAGCTTAAGAATTTGGGAAAATGGTAGCTTTATCTCCATAAGCCACAGCCTTCCATTTTATTAACCTTTACCCTCTCCATCAGAAGGCCCACACCCCTGTGTCCTTCCCCTTCAGAAATATAGTGACCACTTCCTCCCCGTCTTCATCGCTCACAAATATTCTGTTTTCTGGAAATAATCGAATACCACTCCTTTGTACTTTGTGAATTTTTAATTACAGTGTTTCCCTCAGAAGTGTCTGTCGTTATAGGAACTGTGAACGATAAATTTTTAACTCTTTTCATATCCTTTTTAGTATTCCTTTTTCCTTTTTCTTTTCCACAAATAGTTTTGAGCAAATATGTCATACTATGAGGAGACAGAGAAAGTAAGGTGCAGATAGTGCCTTCAAGAAGATCATATGTAGTGGAAAAGAAAGGCAAATCAGAGAAATCCATAGTACACGGTGATAGGGGCTACAGTTAAGGTTGGAGCAGGTGCTAAGAGAGAGTCAGGAAACTTTCCCCTGCCCCTGGACATCTTCGGAGAAGTAATATCTGAACTGAACCTTAGTCTGAGCATGGTTAAGGCAATGAAAAGAAAAGTGGTCTGTCAAAGCTTGAGACCTGAAGATACGGAGATCAGGGGGCATGGTCACGTGGGCGGACAGTACAAAAACCAAGAGTTTCACTTCACCTACAGCCCCGGGCGCCCCTAGAGGTGAAAGAAAAACGTTTAGCTAATAGATTAGATAGGGCGGCGTCAAGAGGGCTTGCATGTACCTCCTTGAGAAGTTCTGACTTTGTTTTTAGAGGTGTTGGGAATCCACTGAAGGATTTAGAGCTAGGGAATGATTGAAGAACACCATTTTGATTCACTCCCCACTAGTACTTGAGTCTGAAATTCCTACCATCACACCCTCTTGCTTGTGTCAAGAACTAGTTCTTTCTGTGGAACAACAGGTGTCTGCAGACCAAAAACAGGTGCTGTGGCTGAGGATCTCTGGAAAACCCGATGTGAAACAGGACTAAACCAATATCTTTACTATAGAACTGCTCAGAACCTTTATTGTGTTAACGTGCATGGAAGGACTCCAGAAGGGGAAATTTACAATGAATTGGAATTAGAGGAATTAATTTTCTAAGAAAAACACATTGCAAGTCATTTTCTCCAGGACTACTCTTTAGAAACCCAGGACTTTGTCTAGGATTTTTAACTTGTTAGATCTAAGAGAAACGAGGTTCCAAAGGGGAGCTTTTATGTTTTAAACTTGTAATTTTTCAAGTTTTTATACAAACCCAAGGAGGGAGGGTTAATATAATGAATCTCTATATACTCATCTCCAGATTCAGTAACTGTCAACATTTTGCTATTTCTTCTTCATTTATCACTCCCTTCCCTACTTTATGTTGTTATATACTTTAAAGCAATTTGCTCCTCAGAAAGCATAAATGTCTGTTTGGTGGTCTCACTTTTAGTGATGCAAAGATTGATCCTTGCCTGATTCTCCCATTGACAAGTTCCCATCAATCTTTTGGTGCTACTGTTTCACTTAGTTATAGTACTAATATTTCATTAGTGTTTGAAAACAGTGATTTTTTCTTTATCATTTCTACTATAATAAAAGATTTTGTTTTCTGCAATAAAATCTATAACATAAAGATAACCCAGGCTCATCTTATACATTCCCTGCCCTAGACTGGATTCAGCCAGGTTCTTTTATTTAGAGACCCCCTTCCTGGCACATGAGAATGTTTATTTGCTGGCAGGTGACCTGCGCTGCCCATAAAGAGCCTTTTAAAATTGTTATTTATTAGCGTTTCGTTGGTCATTTTTGTTTCTTTTGGCAAAAACGAGAATATATCCATGCATGTGTATTTTCTGTCTTTCTGACACAAAAGTAGTATGTTATGTTTAGTATTCTATCCTTTATTGTGTTTTGTTTTCTTTACTTAATGGCATATCTCTGATATTCCCTATCAGTACAGGTAGCCCTTCCTTATTCGTTTTTGTGGTTTCCTAGTACTCTGTCCTGTGGATAGTTTATTCAATCAGTTTTCTCTAGATGGATATTTAGTATTATTCCTATCTTTTGCTATTACTAATGACGCCACAGTGGATAATACTGCATATAAATCATTCTGTCTGTTTTTCAGTTTAACTTTGAGTCAGCTTCCAAGAAGGAGGATTATTGAGTCAAGTGGTAGAAGCATGTACAATTATGCTAAATATTTACCTATTCTTCTTGGGGAATCTTTGGGGATTATGCTATTTTGCATTCCTACCATCAAAGCATGAGTAAGATTTTTCTCACACAGTCTCAAAAGCAGAATATGTTGTCACTGAATAGAAATTTGGTGATCTGATGGGTGAGAAACTCTGAAGTTTTCTTTGGTACTTTTTTTCCCCATTTCTAATCTTGTGCATCTTTTTTACATAAGCATCACTTGTGTATCTTCTTTCAGAAAAACTGACTGTTCATAAGTTTTAGGAAAGACAAGTTTAATAGAGAAGAAGGAGAGAGTTCAGTTCGAGCGTCTGGTATCTTCACACCTTCAACTGATAGCCCTCTCTCTGCCATTCACATTGGAGAGGTGAAAAAGGGGACCCTCACTCAAGGTGAACTCTTAGTAACCAGGCAACAAATGAAGGTTACCAAGCCCAGGGGGATGGCACTTAAAGAATAAGATTCCCTAGATGAAATTTCCTATTCTGTCCTCCTTTTTCTTTCTCTTATTCTCTCTCTTTCACAGATCATAGAATTTGAAGGCAGGATAGGTCCTTTAAATCCTTAAAATCCAATACTTGATTTACAGATAGACCAGGGTGGTGGCCAGACTCTTGTTCTCTTGATCAGTTTCTTTTCCCACTTCCACCCCTTCTGGGGCCCTAACTGGGTCCACTGGTGATAAAAATAGTATTACTTAACTCTTCTTGCAGTAAACAAGAAACAGGAAAGATAAACATCTCTTTTCTGGGATGGTAATACTTCCTAGCTATACCCTATTACAAATTCGCATCTTGTAATGTATATATGAGCCGTTAAAATTGCCCCTCCTCCAATTCTAAATGCCTAGATATTCCTGCAGTCTCCTTGTATTTATCATATAATTTGCCCTTATTCCCAGGAGGAGGGGAGTCAGTGAAATATACTTGCAGTATATTTTATAATGTTAAATAATAAATTATCCCAATGGGTTGATTGTGGCGTGCTATTGAATGTCAAGAAGAACAAAGAACACCTCAATTTAATGTAACAAATATAGCACTACTTAGAAAATCACGTATTTGGGGGAATTAAAAAATACAGTCACCAGAACCTGAGAGTTACAAACTAGTTGGGAAGATGAAGTATCTGAAGGAAAATTATCTAATGCAGTGCAGAGGATGACTGTCATCATGAATACCACCAAGTTAATAGAGATTAATGCAAAATAAGATAAGGGACCAACAAGTGGAAAGTGTAGGCTAAAGAGTTAGACTTCCTATAATTAAAATGCAGCTGCATTACTTATTTTATCTGTGTGAGCTTTAGTTTCTCATCTGCAAATGGAGATTAAGCAGAATATCTACATCATCGTTATAGTGTTCTATGAGGCTTCCATAAGAAGAGCATGTAAGGGCCTGGTAGGGAAAGCTCAACACATGTCAGTCATAACTGTTAAGGTGGCTTAGAGAAGTTAAAAAAAAAATTGAGGGGAGGGTACCTGAGAAAAATTATTAGATTCAGTCATTAGCAAGTCTCAAATGACTTTCAAGAGGGCAGTTTCCACCAAGTGAAAAGGCAGGAAGGCAAAGTGCATCAGGTTAAGGGGTAAATAGGCAATAAATACTTGCCATAGAGAAATCAATACAAGCAGAAATCAATAGAGCCAAGGAAGTTCATCTATTTGAGATATTGGAGAGCAAAAATAAAATAGTAAAATAAAGCAAAATGGTAATGGGAACAAACAGGTTTCTGTCATTTAAGGAAAAGGTAGTGCTTGAGAGCAAAAGGCATTTAACTGACAGGGGTGAGAGAGCACGGTTTGGTGAAACTGAGGGTGCTTTAGGTTAATGCCCTAAGAGTCTTGAGTGAAACTCAAGGGAGGCTCGTTCTTAAAAGCAGGATGCCGTTGGATTTATATCCTGCAGGTTCAAGGGCATTTTCCTGCTAGACAGAGTAGCTTCCCACTATATCTAAAGCTAAAGAACTGTAAAGAATTATTTGACCCTGACTAAAGGTTGCACAAAGCCGTGGCATTAATGAATTAAGTTGCAGGACCTTAAAATGTGTTTAGCTGTCATTTGAACAAACGGTCTTGAGTACAGATTAGGTCTGAATGGCCTGCTGCTGGGAACATAACTGGCATCATTGTGCTGACTGAGGACCTCAGTAGGGAAGAACTAAGCACGGCAAGTAACAAATGTGGTTATTTATGCCAACATAGACGTATTTAAGCAATATAAAAATAATTATCTCCTGATTCTGGCTTCAGTACAAAAAGTGGCCTAGAATCTAAAATCTCTTGTTCACATTTCAGAAATACTTTTCTGTCTTACAATGAGTTTGAGAGGCTTGGATTATCATATTCTTTAATGTCAAAGTCCTATTTTAACAGCAATTATAAAATATAGTAGCAAGCAGATGTCCATTCTTCCCAGGCTGTTGTGATGAGTCAAAACAAATCTATTATAACAATTGTAATAAACTGTGTAATCTGCTCAGTGAAGCAAGAAAAATATACAGAACACAGACAATATCCAGAGGGTCATAATTACAGTAGTAATAACGAGAGAGTTATAATAGCCTTGCATGACTACAAATGTGAGGTCCTTCAAACCAGATCATAGATACAATTCTAGTTTACCACTGAGGGATTTTGCTTAAATTCTCTGATTCTCAGTTTCTTCATCTTTGAGATAGAAATAATAATACATAACCTTCAGGATTAGTGAGATAATGAAAGAAGATGAATACATGAATACAATGTGCCTGACACATTAGGTAGCATATTACTTCTTAAGAACTGCATGGATCTCTATTGTTACTTTTCCCACTTCATTTACTTAATCTGCAAATTTTAATCTCAACTCCATCTGATGGGCTGTCATCCAAAATTACTGTTGAAAAATGCTTTGAATGGCACATTGTTGAGGACAGGCACTCCGCCCCCCAGTAAGTCCAAACCAAAGTTCTCTCTCCAGCTCTGGGGTAGGTGACTAGTCCTCTGGTCGAATACTAGACATCCTGGCTGGAGTCATTAGTTTACATATAATATAATTTTTTTTTCAGATTTTAAAGAAACCTTATAATCAGGTTGCTGCATTTAGGAACTGAGACTGAGGAAAAGAAAATATACATTCCCTGGTTTATTCACACATTGCAGTTACACCATTAGTTAACTGTGTATTCACATGCATGACAAAGTGTTACTCCCCCTTTCCCTTGTCCGAGAATATGTATTTGAATTTGCATAAAATTATGAGAAAATACTCATTTCATGTGCTTTTAGCTGGTTGAAGCAAACAGGACTGGAAATACCTGGCAACTAGACTTATAAATTCAGAAGGGTCATTTTGTGTCTGCCCCTGCTCTACGTCATTTTCAATTATTATAGACAGGAACATCTACTGAAAATAAAATTTAAAAATTAACAACAACAAGATTTAAAATTTCTCATAGGCTTCTTTTCAAGTATGTCTGAATGTCGAATCTAAGCCCCTTAGGTTATAATTGAAGCCTTAGCCTTAAATGCTTTCTCTGATTTCCTAAAATGGTTTTGCTGAATTTCCCTGCCTCCTGAGTAGATTCTTGCCTTAGAAAACTCATCTGCCAAAAGGCATTCCTGTGGAGATATACTGCCAAGCTAGAAACAAAAAAATAGTAAACATTAGAGGCATTTTTACTGCTAAAGCCCCAGAGGCAACAATCTTATCTCTAAGTCTGTAACACAAGCAAATTAATCTGATTTGCATGTCATCTGAACAGAGTATGGGTTTGGATAGCTCTGAATCATCTCAAGTGAAAATTAGATTAGCAATGTGGTGAAATGTTGGCCAATAAAAGAGAGGAGAATGTGTGTTTAAATAATTTTAAATGTAAAAGAATAAAAGTAATGGAAAACATACAGATATTTCTTTAAATAAAAAGTAGCTACTGTTCTATAACAATGATATAAGATGTTATAAAAATCTACACTCTAGCTTGATAAAGTAATGGGGTTAAAAGTCTATTTTTCTGGAACCGAATATAACTTTGGATCTTAAACACCCTCATGGATCTATAACAGCCATGAAAATATTCATTGGTCACTGTACCTAGAGCTTAATATAAGTCACAGAGGTGGATGATGGATGAAATCCCTACCCAAGGTGCTATGCTTGCCTACATGTTTTATTTATGTAGAGCCCTTTGGGGAATATTGACTATCTTTGCCAAAGACACATTTTTTAGTTCATCATGTCTTTTATCAATGTTATCACTTAGGAAAGTGGTATGACTGTTGTATCAATATTTTATATAAACATGGGTTGTTTCTAGTGACAAAAAGAACTTTAATCACTGAACCTGTGCTCTCTTTTTATTTTATTTATCTAAGGGATGCTTAGTATTCCACTGAGTTTCAAACTGCATTTATTTTTTCACATGTACACATCTCTCAAAAGAGATCACTTTTTATCATATCCCAGATTGACTTCCACCATCAGCATCCCCAAACCTCTCTCCCCTAAAAGTAAAAGGTGCAATATACCAAGTGAATTGCTATCTGCCTTGGTAAACAAAACTCAATTTAATAATTAAAACACATTGGCTCAGGGCTACCAACATACTTGCTCTAAGAGAGAAAACACTAGGGTAAAGTTTTACTTCTTTTGATGACTAATCTCAGAAGTCATTTAGTGTCACTTCTGCTTCATTTTACTGTTGAAGGCAGTTATAAAGTCCAGCCCAGTTTGAAAGAGAGAAAATAGACTCTACCTTTCGCTGGAGAAGTGTCAATGTTACACAGTGAGAAATGAATTTGGGATGGGTTATATATTGGTTCAGCCTTTGCAAAATACAATCTGCCACCCCAGGGCTCCCATCTTGCTAAATTTAAACCATCGCTTTCCTTCTTGGCTCTTACTCTTGTGCTGTGAGCAACCTTCATAATCATACATGGCGACCTTGCTTAAGGGATCAAAAAGGTCTTTGTTTGATACCAGTTATCCCACTCTTCAGGTATGTGACTTAGGAAAGTTAATTGAAATTCCCAAATCTAAATTTCCATACAATATTGCAGTGAAAAGTAAATGAGGGAATATATTTCATGTGAATAGCACAGGGATCAATATAGAGGTCCTCTTATCCTTGTAGGTACAAATCTACTGGGTTGAACCATATGAAATTGCCATCTCTGAAGTTAAAAATGGTGAACCATTTTTATGGTTCAATCTAATACATTTTTTATGGATAAATAATTGGAACAGTATTTTATTCTGTTAAATCATAAATTATCCCAAATTGAGTAGAAAATTATATTTCTTTAGCTATTTCTGATTTTAAATAGACATTACTTATAGATTTAAGTAATACTAGAAAGTAAAATAAAATAAAAGCTGTGGCAAATGGCAATTCCAAATGTGCCTTTGAATTCCTCAAATCCATTCCTAGTATAATTCTTAAGCGTATGAGAACGTCTTCTAATATTATCACATTTTTAATTGGGCTGAGGTTGACAGTTGGCCAGAAAAAGGGAAATAATAAGTTTGCCACTTTTTTTTTTCTTATCCCTTCCTCCCCCCTCAAATTTAAGACGTTTCCAAACAGCTTACTTTTTTTTTTTTTAATTAAACCTTATGCCTTCTCTATATTCTTTTGAGATCTGCCCCTCAACACCTAAAAGGCCAGTCATTAGCTCAACTTTCTTCATTCTGGGCATCCAGATTTCAACTCATATCTTCAGAAGTGACAGACCAGCCCATGAATCCATTGTATCTCCCTGGTTCTCTGCCTAGCTTTACACATTTAAATGATTTACGGTATTAAAGTTTTCCACATTATTCAGCATTGGCAATCCATCATCTGAGCAAATTATACCTCTAGCCTCCTATCAGTCCAAATGTGTTCAGATAATGAAGCTTCTCCAAAGCTTCAGTCATCTCAAAAAGGAAAGGTACAGAATTCACAAAGGTATATTGGAAACATATTACAAAGCCAGAAAGTTTCTCCCTCCTGAAAGTTTTTTGTTTTGTTTTATTTTGTTTTGTTTTAGAGCAAGAGGAAGAAATAAAATGTTAAGTTAGTTAAGTCACTTCTTTAAATTTAAAAGGATAAATAAGAGAAAAATGGAAATATGGGAAGGTGGAAAAAATGGACTATAGTTTTATGGTTTCTTCTTACTTGATACTTTGGCATGTTTCTATTTACATTGAAACATTATTAACTATTTAAAGGGTCATCTCTTGTTGTTGCACTGATACAGCAACCCATCATCAAAGCAAAAGGAAAAAAAATCAAAAGCATCACAGTGATGCATTTAGGGAAGAACAAATCCCCTGAAATCTCAGAGTCCATGAAGGTCAGTTCTTGGGGAAGTCTGTTATATATCTGAGTTCTCTCTGTGAACAATTTTTCCCACACATTTCAGCTTGCTAAGAATGTTCTGGTTTACTCCTGTTGTTCGAGCAGCCTGTCTTATTATTGTCCCCTTTTCACTCTCAAAAATAACCAGATGTAGGCAATAATATATAACATCTCCCTCTCCTTGAAAATTATAGTACCTTCTTCTTGCTTTGGAGCAAAGAAAGAGAAAAACAAAGGGATCCATTCATAACCAAATTAGATTAGATGCCTCCAATTAAAAGGATCTCGGTATTGCTAACGGATAACATAAAAATAAGTTTAACATAAGGAGAGAGGATTTATAATGATGTTTTAACAATTCACTCAAAAATTAGTAATGAAGGGACAAGTGGTAATATTTCCATTCCTTTGACACCACTAAGATACAATTAATGAATAATGCAAATCACAGTTAATTAGTCATTGAAGTCAAACCCTTCAGTTAAAACTTCTCCTCTCTTCTAACTACTGATTTGGTGTTTCTATCCTCTCTCTACTAACCCCAGAAAGCGGCCTCCAACCTCTATTTGAATATTACCAGTCATGAAACTTAAATCATTTCTGAAATTTTCCTGGACAGCTCTAACTGTTAATACCTTCTTTCTTGTTTTGAGTAGAAATCTATTTCCTCATAATTTCTAATTATTCCAAATTCTGTATTCAAGACTGTTTCTTACAAAGTGATCCTTAGAATTTTGAAGTACTCTTCCTAGTTAACCATTTCCATATACCTTTTTTTTTTTAGTTTCCTCTCATTCTGTTTTTCTTTTTTTCAGTGCTTGTAGATGAAATTCAGTTTGTTAATGCTTCTCCTATAATATGATACTCAGATCTGTAGATGGTTTTATGAAGCTTAGGTGTTATGTTTTTTCTCCTCACATAGCAAAGTCTGTAATAAGTTAAAAAGAGCTACTAAATAACATTGCTTTGATACTTGCTGAAAATTTCATATTCTTAGTCAACACAAATTCCAAGAGGTAGTTATAGCAATTTCCGTATTATACAAATGAGGAAATTGAGCCCAGAGAAATTAGATAAAATGCTAAAGATCACCCATGTAAGAAGTTAAATAGAATACAGGACTTAAATCTAGATCTGTCTGATTCCAAAGTCCATATTCTTATCCATTCTAAACTTATACACATGCTTTTTCCAGACAGAATATATTCCCATTAAATGCCTTATAGTTAGCATCATTGAATTTTTTTAAATCTTGTCAGGTTTTTTGGCTTTAGAGTCTCTCATCCTGCATATTGGATATTTCTTCTGGCATTTAATCACCTGCACATATGTTCATTTTACTGCCACTGTCCTTATCCAAATCTCCCATGAACATACGCAATAACACAGGATTGGAGAAAGGGGTCAGAGTGTCTAGTGCGAGATTTCTCTGCATATTGGTGTTGATAAACATTTTCGTATATATACTAACTTGTGTTGAATCAAGTTGACTTAATTATTGTGACTTGGTCTATATTTTTCTTATTTATTTCAAAGATATTATTTTGAAAAATTTTAGTAGAGTGCTCTTTAATTATTTTATACTAAATCTTGATGCTTTGACCATTAATTCTTATGTTCACTCCACCATTCATTCATCTACTCTCTGTAGAAAACAAACAAGAAAACAAGCAAACCAACCAACAAATAATTACTGTTGTTAAGTGATAAGAGAATTGGAAGTGTCTGTCATTTGCTAGTTACTTATCCTTGGGCAAGCTACTTATCTCCATAAATCTCCAGTTTCTTATAAAATGGAGATAAGGAAATTTGTGTGGCTGGAATGCAGGGGTTATGGGGAAAATAAAGAGAGATGATGGTAAAATGCTGCTGTCTGATGTGATTTGGAGTCTGTGCATGTCATTGAGTATTTTGACCAAACAATTTATAAGATATGATTTATTATGTTTTTCAAAGTTAACTCTATACAGTGGTTCTCAAATTTGAACATGCACAAGGATCATCTGATTGCTCCTTAAACAAAGATGGCTGGTTCACATCTCCTAGAGTTTCTGATTCAGTAGGTGTGGTGTGAGCCCAAGAATTTGCGTTTCTTCCAAGTTTCCAGCTGTTTCTAATGCTGCTGACTGGGACAGTATACTCTGAGAACCACTGGGAAGATGTGGAGAATGTTAGAAATGATGGGTATCTGAACTAAGTCATGGACAGTGGGAATGAGCTCAAGGTATTCAATGGATTGGTGACGGATCAGTTATGAAAGGTGAAAGAGGCAGAAGAGTCAGAGCTATCTTCAAGGTTTATAAATGGGATGAAGTGATACTGATGCCAGCAATAAGGAATAGAGGAGGAAAAGGCTTGTGATTGTGAGACAAGCTCAGGTTTGGAAGAGCTGAGGTTCAGTGTTTGCAGGACCTGTAGATGGACATCTGCATGATAGACATGGCCATATGGGATGATGTTGGTCTCATGAAGAGCTAACTTTCTAGTTTTAGGAGTGGAACTGGAGGTAAGTTCTTTTTTTCCCTTCCAATAGGTGGGCCTTTCCATGCCGAAAAGAGACCTTTTGGGTATGGGTCAAACACAAACAAGCTTTAATGCCTTTGCCTTTCCTTCATAGGGATCGAAGGGTTACAGTTACTCACCATGTGAAGTAGAATGGCTGAAACCAATAGCAGAACAGAATACATTCATTGGCAGTGGGAAGTAGAAAGGTGGTCAGGTGCTATTAGGTTCTTCCGGTCAGGAGAAAGGCCAACTTTCTCTCTCTGGGTCACATCAGGCATAACTGTAGCATCATAGAGGTGCATTTCCTGTTGTCACCAATTTCCCTGAATAGAGGACCATTGTGTCTTGTCTTTTATAAAGCCCCTGGGTATAGTCTTTTATTAAGAGAGGCTAGGCATCCTAAACACAAATAGTGAACTTATGTCTTTATAATCTATAGCAAAAAAAAGTCACATTCTCACATTTTAAATGTAGTGTTAGACCTGTACTATAAAAATATACGTTAGCCAGACACCAGCTGCTTTGGGATGGAGTCTATTGACCAAAAGAGACAAGTGTCAGTCAAAGGAATATTTACCTGAACTGGGAGCTGGAGTGGAGAAGGAAAGGGAGTTTGATCTCTAGAGGGAATTTTTCTAATGTTCCTATACCAAAACAAGGACTGTAGCTAAAAAGAGAAAAAACGGCTAGAGATAAAAATGTGGAAATATTTAAGAATATTTAAGATTAATTGGAGCCATTGGGAAGATGTAACCAAATAGGCCTGGAATAAAAAATGGCTGATAACATAATTCTGGAAGAAAAAAAAAATGTTGGGAACAGACAGAAGAATGGGAGTCATAAAAAAAAGAGAAGAAGCTGTCAGAGAAGTTGAAGCATCAAAAAGGGAAAACTTATTAGTCAGTTTTGACAGGTGCTTTTGATCATTGCTTCCTAAATATTTACACATCTTCTCTCTTCCAGTTTTTTTTTTAACTAATGAAAAATTTTGAAACTTACACTCTATTTCTTTTTCTTCTATAATATTTATACATGTAAAATGATCTAAAAAAGAATAAATTTGAACTCATGTTGATACAGTCACATCTCAATAATAACTACTTGTATTTTTTGGTGTACCCAGTGTTTCTTATTTTAAATGTCCAGTTTTTCAAGATAAATTTGTAATTATAACAAAATGCTTGTTAAAATATATCCCCAAGTAGGAAAAATCAATGCACATAAAACAAAGACATGTAATTTATTTTGATAACACCCTAAGACACTTCCACTAAAACTTCTAGAAAATCCAGTTTAGGATCTGGCAGAGATCTCGGTGCTGATAGATTAGGGACAGGTCTGAAAATTCAGCTTCTGAAGTCATAGGTGATTTTGTTGTAAGAAGTTATGGATGCTTAACTAATGGTAAGAGTTCAATTATCATTAAAGTTGGGAAAAATTTTGGGCACCTGGGTGGCTCAGTCAGTTAAGCGTCTGCCTTCGGCTCAGGTCATGATCCCAGGGTCCTGGGATCAAGCTCCGTGTTGGGCTCTCTGCTCAGCGGGGAGCCTGCTTCTCCCTCTCCTCCCCGCACATGCTCTCTCTCTCTGAAATAAATAAATAAAAATCTTTAAAAAAAAGTTGGGAAAAATTTTGATAAAAACAATGTTACTAGGAGTTCAAAGTGATGATACATAAACAATTAGCTCTTGCTGTCTCATCCACATTGAACTGTGAGCACCGCAGCTACATGGTGAGATTTGAATATGCCATGGCTTCAACTGCAGTTGGCAAAGTGACAGGCTTTGTATGTAGTCATGACTACGGCAGTTCTTGAACTGCCAGAAACTAGGGAATAACAACTGAGGGCAGGCTTCCACATAGCTGGGGTGATTACGGAAATGGTGTTACCAAATGAAGTGTAGCAGCTTACAAGTTCATATCCTCTGTGCAAGGAGGCTTGAGGGGAAGGAGATGGCAATTGAGAAATGGTGGGGGCAGGGGAGAAAAAACGTTAAGGTTTGGTTTTGTGCCATCTTTTTCTGATGCTCATTCTTTCCCCTTTTTTCACCTGGCATCCCGAGCTGCTGAGGGATTGGGGAACATTAATCTCTAAAATGAACGGTCATTCAGTAGCAGTGGGCTATGCATAAATCACCCAGTTGACTCTCAGGAGATATAAAGTTATTTCCAGAAAGGTCACATTAAAATTTAGCCATCATAATGTGAAAAAAGCAATCACATATGATATTCTAAGCAAACTAAGGGACATTTATTTGCCTATAATAGTAACTACTCGTTGAATTGTTGCTTGGAGACAAAATTATGCAACATGGGCAAAACATTAATTTATTTAGTGAAACAAACTAAAACATAGTAGATGTACCATAAAAAGTAGTTAAAGTCATTATGGAGAAATCCTTTTGATTTGATTCTCATCTCTGTCACTTACTTTGAACCTTAGTTTATATATTTGTTGAATTGAGCTAATAATATTGCACAAAGTTGTTAAGAACATTAGAAAGAATGTGTATGAAATGACTAGTACATTTTATGGCAAGTAGTAGGGTCCCTGTAAATGAGGGAGGGAATGAAGGAGTGGCAGAAGAAAGAACTGGGGAGGGAAGGACTATCTATGTGCCTAAGTAATATGTATACCTAAGAACAATGAGATAGTTTTCCTTCTTTTTTTTAGTACTGTAAGAGATCTAAAGATACAGAACTATTTTTGGGTAAGTTGTCATGAATACTTTAACTGAAATTTTAAAGAATATAACAAGCAGAGATTCAGAAAGTAATATTGGAGATTAGGAAAAGGACAAAATCCATATAACAGATTCAGAAAATTCAAGGCATAGAAAGGAGAATGGCTGGTAACCTGGTAGGGCACGAATCATTAGCATGGAAGAAGATTAAAAACTGCAGAGGTCAAATATGGAAGAGTTTCTATGCAATTTGGTAAGGAAAATATATGGAGGCAGAAAAGGTTTTGAAATAGGAAAAATCAAAAGGATACCAGAGGAAAGATTTTGTTTGGCCAGAATATGAAGAGTGAATTACAAGAGAAACTGAAGCAGGCAAGGCCATTTATAATAGATCATTATCAAGGCCAAAGCTCACAATTATGATGCCTTTGTCAAATCCTTGAGATCACACTCATGAAAAAGAAAAATAAATATGATAGTAACTGAAAGATAATACTTTTTTGGTCATAAAAAAGGCATTTAGTAATTAAATAATATATTAAGATCTTTAAAAACATTATCAGATTTTTTTAAAAAGATTTTATGTATTTGTCACAGAGAGGGAGAGAGGGAGAGCGAGAGAGGGAGAGAGTGCACAAGCTGGGAGAGTGGCAGGCGGAGGGAGAATCAGGCTCCCTGCTGAGCAGGGAGCCCTATGCAGGGCTCCATCCTAGGACCCTGAGATCATGACCTGAGCCAAAAGCAGACGATTAACCGACTGAGCCACCCAGGCATCCCAATCAGATATTTTTAAATTTCTCTTTCTGTTAAAACTTTCAGGTGGCTATATGTTCTCCATTTTCACAAAATACATAACAATTTAAGAGAAGATACAGAAAAGTCACACTTAAAATGTGTTTAACAGTAAATACAGTTATTAACATGTATCAAGTTTATATTAAAATAGAAATCTACAAGCATCCTTCATTCATCTCTAGGGACTTGAAAACTTTTGTGTTCATTGGGTTTCCTTTTTTTTTTTAAGTACATAGAAATAAATGCAGACACATCTTCATGCAGTCATTCCTTTGTTTTTTTTCTTTTTTCTTATTTCATTGGTTCATATATATTAGGGTGCTTAAAATTGCTGTAGAGGATTGTATACACAAACCCATGCACATTCTATAGGATGTGTAGGGAATTTTCAAGGATAATTTTGACCATAAAGGGTTTTCAGTACTCTAACTTGATACCATAACTTCGAGTAAACTGTCACACACACGTGGTTTGAAAAGAATGCATAAAATAATATTTAAAAACTCCATGCTTACTTTGTAGGATAATTTGTAAGTTATGGGTCATTTTTGTATTCGACATTCTCACTACTCTATAAAAGCCAATTAGTTTTTTTAAATGAATCAACTTTCCTTATTTGGATAATGTGATATAAAGGTAAAGTAAAGCTATCAGGTTAGAGAGGCAACATTATAGAATAGCTCAAAGTTGCTGAAGTTGCAAGAATTTAAATATAATGAATGGGCACTGCCCTAGGAAGGAAAAAACATGAAAAACAAACCAACTTACTTTACAATCTTACTACATGTTTTTGGTCACATAAACATTAGATCTGTTTGATCCTGAAACTTGTCATTCAACAAGACGTATGTCAAAGCAAATTAGTGTAGATGGACATCGTATTTTTTTTTTTTAAAGGAGATTGGCAAAGGGCTCAATCTTAAAATAGCAAGTTTGAAAACACTAGTTATTTTGTTATAGCCTGTTGTTTTTGTGTAATTCAGTGACAGTTTAGCATTGATACCCACTGCTGGCCTTATGTTCCCTCATCTGCTGTGTGAAGAAAACATTTTTCCCTTAAAAGTAGCATCCACCATACTAATTGTTTTCACTTCCAGTTCATGTTAAGCATTAGATGAGCAATTTGTCTTTCAAAGCATGTACATGAAATCATTTAACTAAGTAAATGGATTCCTTTTCATAGGATTCAGAGTTTGTATGTAGCTCTAGGACATTGCGATCACCTTCCATCCATAGTACTTGCCTGTATTCAATCGAACCCAAAATGAATTTATACAACACAAACAAAGCAGTTGCAATGTGAAATATTCCATCAATCGACTCTTCTGTCTTCATGACACCAATGTAGCTGGCTAAAATAAAAATTATGTATTGCTTGTCTGTATGCCAGATAGGCATTATTATCAAGCTGCATCTATGAAATTCCTTTAAGCATTTTTATATTTTGGTCTGCTGAGAACCATATTTTGGAATATTTCTGAACTAATTCCATTGTCATTTTTCATTTGACTCATATGTGTTCTAGATGTGTTAATATCCCTATCCCCTTATTCCCTTTTCCCTACCCCACATTTTGGACTATTGTTTAGTTTGAAGTTTTCCATGTATTTTAAAGGCAACAAGAGAGTATTATTATTGTTTTATGCTGTCAATATTCATTTAGATTTTTGTATATGTTTATTTAACCTTTTATATTCTTTACTTCTATCATTTCCCTCCTTACATTGTGGATCATTTTCCTTCTGTCGAAAGAACTCTTTTTAGCTTTTCTTTTAATGCATGGTTTGTGATGGACAAATTCTCTTAGTTTTCCTTTTTCTAAGAACATCTTAATTTTACCTTAATTATGTGAAGGATACTTTGAATGATGGCTATTATTTTCTTTCAGCATTTTAAATTTGTCACTCATTTGTCTTCTGGTATATATTCATTTATGCCGAAAAGGCAACTGTCACTCATTATTTTCATTTTTAAAGATAATGTGTCTCTTTTTCTTCAGTCACTTCTGTTGTTTTTTTTTTTTTTAGTATTCTTTGCTTTTTAGATATTTTATTGTGATGTGATTAGGTATAGATTTCTTTGCATTTTCCCAGTTTTAGTTTATAGAGCTTTCAACATCATTGGCTTGGGATTTTTTTTAAGCTTGGGAGATTCTTGGCTAATATGTCTATAAATATTGCTTTGGTCCTTTTTTTTCATGAGACTCTAATTATACTGCCTTAGACTTTCACCATCCTAAAATGTCTTATATTTTCTTCTGAATGTTTCAAATTATTTTCTCTAATATTCAATCTAGATATCTGTTGACCTATATTCCATTTAATTAATCATCTTTTCTGCTTTTTATAATTTTGCTATTAAACACATCTATTAAATTCATGATTTCAGTTATCCTACTTTTTTACCTAGAATTTCAATTTTATTTTATTTTATAGTTTTTATCATATCATTTATTTCATTGCTAATTATTATTTTAAGATCTGTGTCTAATTATGCTAATATCTAGATCACCTGGGGATTTGATTTTATTCATCTTTTTTTCTCTTGGTTTTTGGTCATTTGTTCCTATCTACTGGTCATTTGTCATTGAATGTATGAAAAATTGTGACGTTCTGTATTTTATCTTTCTAGAGAAGATTCTTTGCTTTCCTTTCAGTAGGCTATTAAAGCAGGAACAGATTACCTTCATTCATTAGGGACTAAGATTGTTCAAGGTTGAGGTCCACTCTATGTGAGGTCTGGTTTATTTCAGTTTTGGCTTTCCTCTTAGAATACAGCCAGCCCATCATGGATATTGACTAAATGTTAATGCTCTTTCCCATAGCTCCTCCTGTTTGATGATCTTTGAGTTCCATTTTTTTCTTCAGTTCTGCTTAGCTGTTTAGCCACTTGGAAGCCACTTTTTGTTTGTCTTGTTACTTCTTGTCCCATAATAAGAGAAGCAAATTCTTGAAGTAAAATTAAAAGCAATAAAGATTTGGTTTTCCTAGTCTTATGAAATGACCAAAGACTTTAAGCTACCATTTTCTGCTTGTTTTCTAGGCCCCTTGACACTACCACTCCCCACATGTACCAATACCCACAAAGGCAGAGGAGAAAGCCAGGCTCAAGGCAACACAATTCCCTTCTTTCTAAGATCTTGACTCTCTATGGTTGGCTCCTTCAATGACCTCTGATGCCTTCAAATACTGATATTTAAAGAAATCTAGATTTCATATTTATTCTTAGTAGATGGACACTGACCTATATTCCATAGTAGCCAGACGTGGAAAGCCCCTAAGATCCTGAACAGAACATAGGCTAAATAGAATTATTTTTGGCCGTAGCACAGGAGGGGAAGCTAAAGAAACAACAACAAAATAGAAAAGAGGAAATAAAATAGAAATTTAGAAAAAATAGTCTTTTTTTAAAAAAAGATTTAAGTCTTTTATTTTAGAGGGGGAGAGAAAGATAGAGAATGTGAGCAGTGGGGGAGGGAGAGAGAGAATCTTAAGCAGACTCCCTGCTGAGCATGGAACCTGACGCAGGGCTCAATCTCACCCCCCAGAGATAATGACCTGAGCTGAAGTTGAGAGTTGGACACTTAACGGACTGAGCCACCCAAGCGCCCCAGAAAAAAAAAACAGTCTTTTTTTAAAATTTAATTTAATTTTATTATGTTAGTCACCATACAGAAAAAAAATAGTCTTTAAAAATATATTCGTGACAGGGGCGCCTGGGTGGCTCAGTTGGTTAAGCGACTGCCTTCGGCTCAGGTCATGATCCTGGAGTCCCTGGATCGAGTCCCGCATCGGGCTCCCTGCTCGGCAGGGGGTCTGCTTCTCCCTCTGACCCTCCCCCCTCTCATGTGCTCTCTCTCATTCTCTCTCTCTCTCTCTCAAATAAATAAATAAAATCTTTAAAATATATATATATATATTCGTGACAGAAAAAACTTAATCCATGTTAACTTTTGTCAGTCCTTTCGTGATTACTATGTATCACCTCAAAAAATTTATGTCCAGCGTGGTTTTAAGGCACTATTTGAAAGAGATGGAAAGGGAGAATGTTGTAAATCAGGAAGGAATTTCCAGTCCCTAATTCCCATAGTTCAAGAAAGCAATTTCCTGCATCTATATGAAATTCTCAGGGCCAATTTCTTGGCCTACTAAGCCATTTTGAATGAAATAAAATAAGATCTATTGCTCCTACATTCTAATTTATAAAAAAAGAAAAGACAATTGTTAATTTTAGTTTGATGTAGTTTTTAGTCAGAAAAAGGTATTGCTTTTGTTCCTCATAAATAAACTTAAATCACTTATTTATACTGTATAAAAAATACATCAACTCATTTAACAAAAAGGAAACAGTTAAAAGCTACCATAAATTCACATAAAGGTGACAAAATTTTGAATAATATAAGTAAGCCTTAAGAAAACATTTGTTTTCTCTTTTCTAACATGCTTTGAAAGCAGTAGTCAGACTGGGATTTAAGTGCCATTCTCAACTAAAAGGATTTAAGACTTCTCAGAGAAATAGTTAATTCAAGTGTAGGACAATAACATCAAAATAAGCCTGGAACATATTGTCATACCAGAAAGCCAGGAAGCTTTAATAGACTATTAGAGTCTCTTCAAAAGGGCTGAGTAGGTACCTGAATATGTTCCACTTATCAAACATTTAACCATGTGTTGCATCAGTAAGAATAACAACTGTAATACATTTAAATGCATAAGTTCATAATGGTACTAAATCAAACAAACAAATAAACAAACAAAACTACCATTTTTCCTTTTAGTAAGATGCTAGGGAACAAACTCGTTATTTTGAAAACCAACAAATAAAAGGAAGCACTCAAATACTTTTTTTTTTGTTGTTCTGATTTAGAATATAAACTGTGTCTCAGGGTAACCAGAGTTGATGAAGAAAGTTTTTCTTTGCTAAAGTATTTCATGAATAAATAAATAAGAAATGATAGAATTAGCATTTCACTATTTTACGAACTAAAATGAAATCATTAATCTAGGCAGTGATAATCAATGGTCTCTAACATTTCAAATAGATACATTATATACACATATTGTAATTCCTGATGGAAAAACATTTAGGTGTTTTTTCATGGAAGAAAACTACACTACCTGTGATGTAGTCTTGTCCTCCACCTCGAGAAAAATGAAACCAGAATCTCATCAATCCTCTAGATGTAATTTAACTACCACTTAGAGAAAGTACCAGGGGCAGAGTTACCTGTTAACTCTGCAAGAGAATCCAAGAGCAGTATCCAAACTGTGGGAAACTGTATAAGATAACTGTTTTGTTCTATTCAACAAAAATTTATAAGGAAAAGAGAAAACAATAATCTGTATATTTGGTGACAATTCAGAAACTTATCTGTAGGGGCACCTGTGTGGCTCAGTCGGGTAAGTGTCTGCCTTCGGCTCAGGTCATGATCCCAGGGTCTTGGGCTCCCTGCTCAGTGGGAGTCGGCTTCTCCCCCTGCTCGTGCTATCTCTCTTGCTCTAGTTTGCTCACTCTCTCTCTCAAATAAATAAATAAAATCTTAAGAAAATATTGGCATATATACTTTATATACTTTTATTTATCTGTATTTTTAAAAGATTTATTTGAGAGAGTGCATGCACACAGGCGAGTTGGGGGAGGGGTAGAGGGAGAGGGGGAGAGAGAATCTCAAGCAGACTCCCCACTGAGCTTGGAGCCTGACGTGGGGTTCTATCTCATGACCCTGAGATCATGACCTGAGCAGAAATCAAGAGTCAGAGGCTTAACCTACTCAACTACCCAAGTGCCCCTATATACTTTTATTTTTTGTGTGTTGTTTATTTTTTGACTCGCTTTTTATTAGTCTCTATCTTTTGTGTATATAAGGTGACATATTTACAAATAAAATAATATCTTTTGGATTTCCTTCAAAATAATCTGTAATGAGAGGACTTGATAGAAATAAAAATGAGTCAGGATTGACTATGAGGTCATAATTTTTGAAGTTAGGTAATAGGCACATGTAGTTTCATTATAAAATTCTCTCTAGAGTATATGGACACATAAAGAAATGAAGAAATATGATACTGTATATTAAGCAAAGTATAATAGGTAAGGTGCATTTAAGAAAGTAATATGAACGGCTCAATTTTTTCTGCATAAAGAGATCTTGCAAGTAAAATTCCTTTCTGAGGGTCTGAAATCTGTCATTACCAAGATGGTTTTCATAAAACAATATTTCATGTTGTCTTCAGTAATCAAGTTCAATAAACATGGGCAATTTTTAATAAGAGGGAGGGAGAACCACTTAGGCTACTTTACTACCCACAAATATGCTAATGGGGATCAATCACACCCAATTAAAACTCAAGGAATTATGAATCTTTAATGGGTTTATCATGAGATAATTCAGCTGTTAAGTCCTCTTTAGGTTCATGCTAGGCAAGCTTTCTCAAGCTGGAAACCAATCATCTTCATGACATCATTTTCAAACAGGCTTTGTGATTTTTGTTTGGAAAGAAGACAAAAGGGGTTTGCAATTTGCACCAGAATTAAAATTTCCGTTTATTGATTAGAAACTTCTAAGCTCTACACTATATGTATGAGCTCCTGTTTACATTTAATAGACCAGTTTTGATAACACTAATTAAAGACTCTAAATAAACTTAGTCACCTGAGTTACTTTTATGTATTTTCCTTCAATAGCTTAACCTGGCCAATCTCCACAGCGCTCACTTAATCTATAGTTTATAGTAGAGCCTGCTGCTTACTTCATTAAAAATAATACTAAACCGGCAAAACAGATTTGAGCCTTGTCTCCTTGATCTCTGTAACAAATGGTAAAGAGAACAGATGTTAACATCAGGCCACCTGGTTTGACATTTCTAGGTGAGCAGCATCAGCAGCCTTTCCATACTTTCTTTTCTTCGTCTATAAAATTGTAATAGCATTTCTCTTATATATTTATAGTGAGTGTTAAATGAGATATTACGTAGGAAGCATTTTAAACCATGCCTGGTATATGATTGCTCTAGTAACTGCCTACTGGTGTAGAAAAACAGAATCTTTTCTTCTGTGGCTGGAACACATGATTTACAAAGACTACATTGCTATGATGCTATCCTTTTCCATACTTCATCAGGGCAAATCATTTCCTTACCCAGTGTGAGAGTGAGGGCATGTGTGTGTGTGTGTGTGTGTGTGTGTGTGTGTTTGTGTGTGTTGTGTGTTTGGAACAGAGCATCATGTGTCCTGATACAAATGCATGTGTTGATTAGTGGCTTTTGAGGAATTCTTAATCTCAGGAAACAAACTGAGGGGTGCTGGAGTGGGGGGGGTGGGAGCGATGGGGTGGCTGGGTGATAGACATTGGGAGGGTATGTGCTATTGTGAGCACTGTGAATTGTGTAAGACTATTGAATCAGAGACCGGTACCTCTGAAACAAATAATACATTATATGTTAAAAAAAAAAAAAAAAGAAGATAGTAGGAAGGGAAAAATGAAGAGGGGGAAATCGGAGGGGGAGATGAACCATGAGAGACTATGGACTCTGAGAAACAAACTGAGGGTTCTAGAGGGGAGGGGGGTGGGGGGATGGGTTAGCCTGGTGATGGATATTAAAGAGGGCATGTATTGAATGGAGCACTGGGTGTTATACGCAAACAATGAATCATGGAACACTACCTCAAAAACTAATGATGTAATGTATGGTGATTAACATAACATAATAAAATAAAAAAAAAAGAAAAGAAAAAAAATGTTCTGAGATGTTGGAATAAGGGAAAGGAAGGTTCTACTCAGGTTGTTTTTGCAAGAGTATTTTCTGCTATTTATTTTTAGACCCGACGAAGAGTAACTTTGCAGTGTTAAGAGGAATAGCCAAGGAGCCCTGTTTGAAACATTTGACAGAACCCCAACTGGCAATCTTGTCTTCACTGGAGTTTTCTCTGCATGCTAATTATATCTACTAGTATGTATGTATGTATGTATGTATGTATGTATTTATTTATTTATTTATTTATTTTAAGATTTTAAGATTTTATTTATTTGACAGAGGGAGAGAAAGAGAGCAAGCACAAGCAGGGGGAGCAGCAGAGGAAATGGGAGAAGCAGACTCCCCACTGAGGAGAAGCCCAATGCAGGACTCGATCTCGGGACCCCGAGATCATGACCTGAGCTGAAGCCAGATGCTTCACTGACTGAGCCACCCAGGCGCCCCTCTACTAGTTATCTATTTAGAAAAGATTTTTTCCCCCAGCCTTTCCTTTTACTCTTGAATGACATATTTTTTGTAATATAATTATACTTGTATAATGAGTATAAATAAGTCATTAAGATTCACAAACAATGCATAATTAATTGATGTGATTATAATAAGAAATGAGTACACAGAATACATATTTGTATATAAGCCCATTCAACCATGTAGGCACTGCTAATACTAGAATTTAGTTAACACAATGAGTAGCAAACTCACTTATCAATGCCTACAATCAGACACAAGATGATACTAATGAAGGAACTTTTCATATTGATTCTACAAGCATGAAAAATTGGTAGTTTTATAGATGCTTTCTAGTGTTAACAAATTTATAAAAAAGGTATGATGATTTTGTGCAATGAGGTAATACCCTAATTCTGGCCTGAGATTATCACCAAATTTCAAAACAGTTGGTATTTTTCTCAAGATTTCCGTTCTAATGTTTTATATCAAGTCCACATCACATTTGTTGCTCAAAGAAATATATGCTCAAGGTAGCTTGTTAATTTCTGAATAAGCCTTTTTTTCGATAAGCTAACAAATGAACTTATACACTCTTTTTTTCATTTGTTCATCTGTTCAAATATCTGCTAGGAACTGTGTGGTATGCCTATGTGTGTGTGTGTGTGTCTGTGTGCATGTATGTGTGTGTGTGTGCACACTCTCACACATATATGTATCTGCACCTTCAAGGTCTGGCTTCTTAATGGTGAATATAGCTAATGTGAAACATGATTATTTATTGTATTACTTTTTCTTTCTCGAAGCCATGAAATAAGATGAGCAGCTTAACATTTTATATCCAGAATACATTTTGTTCTGTAAGTACAAATAACTATATTTTTAAAAAAGTCATTGGATATGTTGTATAGTTTTTTAAACTCTAATAACAGGACAAACACTTAGGCAAGTGAGTAGCTTCTGTATTTTCCGAAAGCTTAAAAGATTTGTAAGAATCGAAGGATATGTTTACAGGGTCTTGCATATGCAAAATTGGAATAGCTCATTCTCTCAAGACAAACATCTAAGTTTCTCATCCAAAATATTGAGTACTTGAGCCTTTCCAAGTCTCTGCTAAGATACCCTGACTCATTCTCCTATTCTGGAAGAAGAAAGTATATTGCTTTACTGATAACTGTTCTATAAAGTTGTTTTATTTGAGATTGCCTATTGGGGTGGCTAGAATAATAGCATTATAAACCTGGCCCCATTCCAAGATATCTGGCACCACCTGAGCCAAGGGCCTAACGGTTCCTCCCCCTTTTTGCTAAGGTTCAGCTCACACTAGCTAAAATAATTCTCTGGTTCCATTATGGCACTTCTCTTGCTTGCTGCCAGAAATAAGACATTCCATCTGCCTGTCTAGACTCTTTTCTGTCATTACTTCGAAGTGAATTTTAGGTTATCTGTGCCACCCTGAAAGATATTTCCCTCTTTCAACCATAGTTGGACCCCAGATTCTGACAGTCATTATCATAATTAGTTTTTATGAAAAAATTAGATCACCACACATATAATGTAAGTCTAGGATACATTTATAGGGATGTGTTAAGGCTTAGACAATAGTGCCAGACTACCAGGTCGAAAACCTAGTACAACCACTTCTTAGCAGGATGATTCGGAAAATTGCCTAAATATTTTATATTTCAGTTTTCTTATATGTAAAGGACATGGATAAGAATACTCACCTGATAGGTTTAAATGTGCTTAACACAGTGTCTGTACATAATAAGAGCTCAGTAACTCTTATGGTAATTATGATGTCCAGGGGTAATATTAACAATATTTAACAAATAGTATGATAGGCCTTTACTTGCTAGGTTTCCAAAGTCATTGCTAAGGGCACCATCTCATCCTTTTTTAAATATATGTTGATCCTTCGTAATTTGTTACCTGGAGTCCCAAATCCCAACTAGTTATAAATGCTTTAAGCTCTTTTTTTCCTCTTAAGTAAAATAACAGTGCTACAGTATTATTCGTGGTTAGATAATTTCTTTTAAAATATTGACAAGAGTGTATTTAATCTTCAATAGAATGATGTGATATTCTCAGAAATCACACACATTTGGTGAGAGAGTACCAGGCTTGCACACACTCAGAGCAAGCATTCATACATAACCTCTAGCAGTGATAAGAGATGATCTAGGAACAAAAGCTCTTGAGTGAAAATGCATTGTTTTCTGCTTCAATGCATTTGTGCCCTGGGATAACCAGAAATAATTGTTGAAACAAGCCTCTTGTTAATAATAATTACACTTCGTTCTATGAAAACAAGAACAAACAGCAATTATCTATAATTTCTCATTTGCAAAACACTCTCATTATGCCAAGACTTCTTGTCTGTGTTTGATAATATTGTTATGTGTGTTGGAAAAAGTATTTTTTTTTAATATTTCAAACTACACTGAGCAATGTTTGATCAATACAGTGCAGGCTTAAATGATTCCTGTTTTAAAACAGAACAGCTTCTTTGTGCAGTATATAAGTTATCATAGAATAATGTCTTTTGGATTCCTTCAAAGAAGACAGGTTCATTAACCAAAATAAATATACATTGTTCCTGTATCAGCAAAAATTGCATTAGGAATAAAGAAATAGAAATCAGCCAGCTGGCATTACAAATAGAGTCTTAGAAAAACTTAATATATATGAAACTTTATTTATGTATATAAATGATGAAGTATTTCCATTTTGATACCTTGTTGCTAATATGTTTTCTTCCATTCCTATTACTTCAATAATTATGTGCTTAATTTAAATACAATAATTTTGTATTTTTCTTATATTTCATTAAGTGCATTATTGCATTTATCTTGATAGATTATAAATTCTTTGAGGGAAGGAATCATTTAATTCCCTTTGCTTCAGTCCTCCACTGTATTATTCACATTAATGGTTTGCATAGCACTTTTAAGTTTTTCTAACATGAGTGGCGGTTTATCAAACGATCAGCTGGCCAATAGGTTGATTGTTTCTCCATACTGAACTCTAGTTTCCTCATCTATAGAAAGAAAGACGATAATACCTAATTCTCATGGTTTCTAAGAAGCTTGACCATGCATTCAAAGCATTTAGCACAGTGTCTGGCACAAAATTAAGCTCTCCCTCAATACCTATCATGGTTTCATTATCATAATTATAGAGTTGAATCTAAATCACATTCATTATTTTCATTTCTCTGAAAGGTCAGTATTGTGAGGAATTATATATCTGCCATTTCTTACATCCTTTACTTTTTTCCTCGATCACAGCTCAACCCAGTATTTGGTAACCAGCCATTATGAGGCCTGGAATAAGGCAGATCCGGTGAAGCAACAGCAACTAAACATTAATTGGAACTCAAATTCTTTACATGAATTATGTCAGGTACCAACACCCCTCAACAGATCCATGAGTAAAGTAATATGGTTACCTCAACTTTCAAAGTAGATTTCAAATAATCTTTTTTAAGATCGCATACATAATAAATGGAAGATTTGGATTTAAACCAGTCTGGCTGACTACAGAGTCCATGATCACCTCTTCTCGAGAGGAAGGTGGATGGCTGGTCTACTCACTGAATATGGGTTTATCCTCCCCCTATAGCTCATAGAGTGACCTTTTAAACAAGTGTCAAGGTCAGCATTTGCCTACATTCCTCAAAGCACCATCTATATTTAACACATACTATTCAGATTTCTATCAAATTATTATTTATGAATGTATGTATGTATACAAACACATATACATATATATTCATCAAATATTGTGTATCATATATTATTTATACAATATATTGCATATATCTTTATTTAAATATGTACCTTTCCTGCTTATGTAGTACTCATAATATCTTACTCAATTAATGCTTTTTTTAAAAAAAGCACAAAATTGTGGTACCTGTGTGGTTCAGTTGGTTAAGCGTCCAACTCTTGATTTTGGCTCAGGTCATGATCTCAGGGTTGTGAGATCAAGCCCCACTTTGGGCTCCACACTGAGTGTGGAGCCTGCTTGAGATTCTCTCTTTCTCTCTCTCTGCTCCCCACCCCACCAACTTGTGCTCTCTCTCTCTCCAAAAAAAGCACAAAATATATTTTTATTCTCATTTTAAGGTTAGAAAAATGGAATGGAAGCACAAGAGGTTAAATAACTTCCCTACCCATTTCCCAGAGTTATGTTGTCAAATGGTTGATTTTCCCTTAAAAATGCACATACACACACACACACACACACACAAATCTCGAGTCTCTCAGAATGCTTTCTAATTTTTATAACCAGAAAGTAGTGCTTTGACATTTCCATAAAGATTATTTGTGAGATTAGCCAAAGGGGAGAGAGGATGCCCTGCATAAAACATAGGTTTGTATCCTTGGAAAGGGGTGCATGCTATTTAGATTTCTTTCTTTCTCAGAAATTACGGGATGTCACTATTTTTTTACTGATGAGCATAGGCTAACAACTACCTGTTTGTAGTTAATTATTTCCCCAATGATTAGACTATCACCAGCCTTACGTAAACCTGTCCTTAATCCTTTCCTAGGATACAGATTGTTAGAATGAATTTATTCCAAATATGTAAAATTCACCTTATACGTGATAATAAAATATACTGACAGATCAGCTTGGCTGAAACTGTAATCTAAAGTTTCCACTCAAATAATTGGGCGCCTGCATTGCTCAGTCAGTTAACTATCTGACTCTTGATTTTGGCTCAGGTCATGATCTCATGGGTTGTGAGCCTGAGCCCCGGGTGGGGCTCCGTGCTCAGTGGGGAGTCTGCTTGAAGATTCTCTCCCTCTGCCCCTCCCCCCACGCACATGTGCACACGCATGTGTGCTTGCTCTCTCTCAAATAAATAAAAATTAAAAAAATAAATTCTCCACTCAATTAAAAAGCTAAATATCTTATTACTGATTCAAAAGAAGAAACATTTGAAAGAATTCCCAAGATGAGGTTCAGAGTCATATCATCATTTTTTGAGATTAATAATAGAGGATTTTACAACTGCTACTGTCACACTATGTCATAGTAATTTATAGAGTTAGAATCTGGAAAATTAGACTTTGGCGGTTTCTCTTTAGAAGTCAGAGTCTAACTCTTCTAATCCTTTACTCCACAAAGATGTTTTCTAAATTGATAGAAACACTTCCTAACTGATATCACCAAAGCTTTTGCCAGTTTTCTTCCCAGATAAAAAAGTGAGTACACACACACAGTTGTGATTTCAGTCCTCATGTATCATCTTTTTTTTTTTACCTTGTCTTTTTTTCTTTCAATCTGACCACCTCCCACCCATACTTATGTTGATACTTTTCACTTTTAACTGTTGATAATCAGTTTTAATACACAAGGAAAGAAAACGTTTATTTTTAAATTGATATTTTCAAAAACTGAAATTTGTTCATGTTTTTGATAATCCATTTTTTTAATTTAAGCAACTTTTCCATATCAAAAAAAAATTAGCAACAGTGGCCTAGTAGATATTTGGAAATTAAGGACCTTCTTAGATTTTTTGTGAATTCCTTGTAAAGATGGAGACATTTCATGTTTAATTTAAAATATACAGTGGTGGGCTTGTGCACAAGAAAATATTTTTCACAATAGCAGTTATCCTGCAACTAATTTGCTTTTAGAGCTTTATGCCTTTAGGCTAACAAACAATCTAAGTTTGTTTAATCTTAATTAAACTTTTCTCTCAAAATAACTTACTTGACTGACAAATGAAATATGTTTTCCCTTTGGACTCATACATACATGAATTAAAATGCAGGATGCTTTGAATCCCTAAAGAGAAAAACACTTAAGTTTTCACTCTGAAGCGGACAGCTTAAGTACTCAATAATATCCATCATCTCTATACTTCCTAGAGTCAGATGTGCCTATTACTTGGTGGTAATATAGACACCAAAGTAGCCTGTTGATGTTAGGAGGGAAAGGTATGGGTTACATTGATCAAAACGTATTTTATTTTTAATTTGCATCTCTGATTTAGTTCTTTTAAATATATATATATTTATATATACTGTATATAAATATAAATAGTACAACTTTCAGTCAATGGTGTCAACCACTGATAATTACACTCTCATCACCCTCACTGTCTCCTTTCACAACTAGCAACATTTTGACTTTACTGTTACTGTTTACTGTTGTCAAAATGTTGCTAGTTGTGAAAGGAGACAGTGAGGGTGATGAGAGTGTAATTATCAGTGGTTGACACCATTGACTGAAAGTTGTACTATTATTCAGTTTCTTTGGAACTGAGACTATAGCTTTTAGAATTATATTGGATAAATCTCTCTTACAGACCCACCATTTAGCATCAGTTCGTATGTCTGACTCTCACTGTGACTCTTTTATTATGACATCTTTGTGTGCCTTAAACTTAGCTCAATAGGTTACAAAATAGATATTAAATAAATGTTAATTGAATGAATAAATGAATTAATTGGCCACTTTCTAAATTTTATAGAACTTAATAAAGCTATACATACTCAGTTTTGCCTCATGGTTTTGCCATAATACTGTCTATCTAAGCAGATTCTATCACCCCAGACAGGATGATACAAGATAGCTGATGATGCTGTTCATGACTTACAGTGAATATTTTATTGTTGTTCCTGAAAAGTCAACTAGAACAAACAAATGAATTACTGGATGTAATTCCAACAATACTTCCAAAGAAATTGTAGAGAATTTAATAAAAGCATTTAAAAATTCATTTGGAAATTAAAAAAAAAGCACTTGAAAGCAGCAAAATATGTATTACTAGCATTGCATCAAATATATAAATCAGTTTCTGAGGATTGATAGCTTGACAATATTAAGTTTGACTATCCAGGAATGTATGCCTCCCAGTTTATTAATTTTGTTTTAATATCCTTCAGTAAAACATTATGGTTGCCTCCATATAGACCTTGGATACCTAATAATTTTGTCAAAGGCATTTTATATAATGATTTTGCTATTGTTGATAGTCTTTTATTGTACTTTCTAATATACTATTGCTAATATGTAGTAAATTATTTTGGTATACATTTTGGTAACCAGATGTCTGACTAAACTTTTTTCCAGGTATGTTTTGGATATTTTAGATATGTAACAATGTAGAAAGTACAGATTTTTTTCCTTCCTTCAGAAAGTGAGGTCTTTTCTCTCTGGTTCTACCTTACTTACAACATGGGCTACAAACTTTGAAATATATTTTTTTAAGATTTTATTTACTTATTTGACAGAGAGAGAGAGACAGTGAGAGAGGGAACACAAGCAGGGGGAGTGGAAGAGGGAGAAGCAGTCTTCCCACGGAGTAGGGAGTCTAGTGCGGGGCTCCATCCCAGGATCCTGAGATCATGACCCGAGCCGAAGGCAGACACTTAACCGACTGAGCCACCCAGGCGCCCCCCAAAAATTTAAAATCTTTTTTTAAAGATTTTATTTATTTATTTGACAGAGAGACACAGCGAGAGAGGGAACACAAGCAGGGGGAGTGGAAGACGGAGAAGCAGGCTCCCCATGGAGTAGGGAGCCTGATGCGGGGCTTGATCCCAGGACCCTGGGATCATGACCTGAGCCAAAGACAGACGCTTAACTGACTGAGCCACCCAGGTGCCCCTGAAATATTTTAAATAATAAAGGTGAAAGGGAAGATTCTTGTTTATTCCTTGACATTGATGAAATTGCTCCTGGTGTTTCACCATTAGGTGTATTATTGGGTATTGTATATGAGTCTGGTTAGATAATCTCTATTATAATTAGGGTGTATACAAACTAAGAACTTTTTTTTAAATAAGAAATTTTATTAAATGCTTTTAAAGTCAGCCCAAATGGTCAGGCACATTTTTCCTTAAAATATACTGTGATCAATTATATGCCCTGACAATTAAATATTCTTACATTTTAGTGTAAACTCATCTTGAATATGATGAATTCTTCTTTTAATACGTTGGTTAGTTCAGTATGATAGACTTTCTATTTACCTCTTTTGTTTTCATGTTTATAATCATTATTGGTCTTAAGTCTTTTGTTTTTATGCTCTCTCAGATTTTGTTATCCATATTATGTGCAGTGTATGGAACACATCAGGACTTTTTCTCTCTCTCTCTTTTTTTTTTATGCTCCAGAGGGCTTATCTATAAAAAAGATGTTATTGTGTTTGAAAGCTTGAAAGAACTGGGCTATAAAACTGCATAGACCTGAGGCTATTTTGGAGGCAATTCTTTCACTACTTTTTTCAATTTCTTCTCCATTTGTTGGTCTATTCCATTTTCTACTTCCTGAATATGTTTTGGTTATTTATGTGTTTTAGATTTTCACATTTGTCAGCTCCTCATTTTCCCTAGTCATTCTCAGATTTAAAAAAATGAATTTTGTATTCTGGTGGTGTCTTTTCTTCTTTCTCTTCTTTCTTCTTCTGTTCTCTCTCCTCATTACATAGAACAGTGATATTAAAAGTATGGATTCTTCATCACCACCATTGTCAGCAAAAATTAACTTTGGGATCTCTGCCTACCACTATGCACTGTAAGGAAGTGCTTCAAATCCATAAATCACAAGTATATAGCCCCAGCGCATCTGCATAATAAGATGTCAGCTCAAATGTTATTAATTTAGTCAAAACTTAGATGAGTTTTTACGTATCTGTAAACATCTGCTCATTTCAAAACATTTTTAATTGATCGAATATTTATCATTATATGTAGATGTTTCACATAACAGGCAAAGTCATTGAAGTATACCATGCTGATGGTTAAGAATTCAGAATACACTTGGAAATTGTTATAGAGCGACTGAAATGGTTGAAATAATTGTTACTTAAGGGAAATGAAGGTAGTTCTTTTAATACAGTTAATGGATCCCCTATGATAGAATTTCTCCTTGGTGGTTAAATAAAAAATCTAAAGTTGTTAAAGGATTATATTAAAAGATTAATATTTTTTTTCCTTTGCAAGTTTTGTTTCTCTATTTCCATATGCCAGGCCCTGTTCTAGATGCTGAGGATAAATAGAACATGGTATAAAACAAAGTCCTGCTTTTCAAAGAGTTAAGGTAGAAGGAAAGAGACAATAAATACATAAAATGAATGTCAAGCAAATTAGTATAAGGAACAAAATGATGAACCCCATCCCAGAAGGATCCTGTTTATGATAGGGTACCCAAATGTGCCTTTCCAACGAAGAGACATTTGACGAGAGACCTGGAAGCAGAAAAGGAGGAAATCATGTACATATTTGGAGGAGGCATTTTTTTAGGCAGAAGAAGCAAGGCATCCATTTGGGAGAAGGTCTGGTGTGCTTAAGGAACAGCAAGAAGAAAGGTCAGTGTGCCTGCCATAGTGAGTGAAGATGGGGAGTCAGGAAGCTCCATGGAGTGGTTTTAATGCCATCCCAGCATTCAAATGTATAATCAGGTGTATGCCTAAAGAGGAACCATCTGTCTTTAGCTATTTCCCATGTTTCCCAAGGAAATATTTCCTTTTTTTCTCTAGAGGTAATCATAGGGGGGTTGAGCATCATCTGCCAAGGAGAGTGGACGCGTATGACAGACTTCTTTGATTGGATGGACCCAAAAACCATTTTCTGCCCTAAGATCTTATGATGAGATGAGCCTGTGGGACACACACTTCACCTCCTACTAATAAGATTTGCCTTTTAACTCTTAGGCAGTTTTACAGGTAGAAAGGAAATTTTGCAATATGGTGAACTGGCATAAAGAAAAGGACATTAGTTTCAGGTTCTGGAGACTTTAGTCCAAATTGTGCTTCACAGCTGTGTGACATTGGGTGTGACTCTTATTTACTTTTTCAGGCTTTTACTTCCAAACAAGTTTTGAAGTAGGCAAACAGGAGGATTTTTAGTGACACCAACACTTCATTATGCAATACAGTGCCCACCCACCTTCATCTATGTCCATTTCTCATTCCATTTTCCTCACAGAATTTGTGTCTTCAGCTTGTTCTTCCTATAAACTTGAGAAATGACTGGCTTTGAAAACAGATATTATTAAAAAATAGGAACTGATACAACTTATTTTTATAATACTTCAAACTTACCAAAAATTATATCATCTCCTTTCCATATCAAAATAACTCCCTGTCACAGTAGGGCAGGTGTTATCATTACTTTTTGATAGAGGGGCAATTAAAAATATTAGTGCTAATGGTTTACTCAACATTACATAGCTGTGCCTCTTAAGTAAGGAATAAAACCTGGTTTTCATATAAGCTGTTTTATTAATGCCCTACTCTGGCTGAACTAGAATAAAAGTACCACCCAACCCTAAATAGTCTCCCCCAGGCATTTATTAAGGATGTGAGTGGGGAAGGCCTTACTCATTCATGTTTTTTACCTAAGTGGTGAATGTATGGTAGAATAAGGCCAGAGAAGGATATTCCTCAGATTCCCTTATCTTAGTAAATAATGGTTACTTCAACAGATCAGTCCTATTGAATTAGATTATTTCTACACGTAAATTTGCTTTTTCCACCAGAGCATTTTTTTGCTCTAGATTTTGTCCCCTCCAATTTAATATTTTGGCCAGAGAAAAAAAATACGTGACTCTGGTGTAGAGCTAAGTTATGGGGTTAAATATTTAATTCTTAATTGTGACATCAAGGCACATGTTGTATACTCTATAATACTGGATTTTTTTTTTCTGCTTCCCAAAGCTCAGCATTCTTATTGTTTCCTATCTTAAGCAGGTTCCTTATTCTCTAGCAGTGTGGTTGTTAGAGCACTGTCGTCTGATAAAACAAAATTATTCAACAGCAGTTGAAGCTGTAATTATAATCAGAGTTCATACTTACGGGAGATGAAATAAAAATTAAAAGTACTAACTTTGTGACATTTTGATTATCTGGAAATTCTCCCAGTCTGACAGATGACTGTATGGGCACATGGCTACATTTAAATGTAGAGACAAGAGACTCCTTATAAATCAAACAAAATTGTTCTGGACTGGATTTCACATTATTTGCCAATTCTCCAGTTTTTTGTGGAATTCTAGGTTTTGATTAGAGATTTAGTTATGAATAATGGACACTTGCCTTTCAAATTATGGTTTCATAAAATGAAAAACTAGTATGTTTTACAATTGAAGAAAAGAGAGAAACAGTCTTTTCTGAAGAGTAAAGGGAATGGTACACATTTCCTGGTTAAAAATTTACATGCTCTTATTTATTTAAAAACATGTACACCTAATACAAAGTCCTTCTTCTGCTACACAGGTGGCTCTTCAATTAAGATGCCATTGTGTTCAGCAATAAATCGACATTCATGGAATCATTCACTTTGTTCACATCCTCCAACTCACACAGCAGGGTCTTCTTACATTTTTTAAGCAGAAATGATATAGCCACCAGTTCACTAACTCCAAAAGACCAACAGTATCCAAACTTTTAATAAAATAACACACAAAAGTCTAATGCAACTTCTCTCCCCAGCCTTACCTTCCTCAGCTCAGGTTGAATGAGTGAGTGATAGCATTATTTGAGGAGAAAAGGACCAGCAAATCTAAGAACTTCGCCTTCATGGCTGCTCTATGAGAGAACGGGGCAGTCATACTAACGTCCAGCTCTTCTTCAATACGTGAATTGTTTCTTGCTCAGCGATGGTAAAGAAAAATCAAATGATGGGGTTCCTGGGTGGTTCAGTCGGCTAAGCGTCTGCCTTCAGCTTAGGTCATGATCTTGGGGTCCTAGGATCGAACCCCGTGTTAGGCTCCCTGCTCGCGGGGAGTCTGCTTCTCCCTGTCCTCACTGCTCGAGCTCTCTCTCTCGCTATGTCTCTCTCTCTCAAATAAATAAATAAAATCTTAAAAAAAAAAAAGAAAAATCAAGTGATAATTGGGAAGACAAATTAAAGTGTATAACAGCATTATACAATTATAAAGTGAACCTAAACTTACCCTCCATCAGATTCTTCTTTAAAGATTTTTGTAACAAAATATACAACCATGATAATTGTTTTTCACCAAACTCAGAAAAGAAAATAACAATTACAGGAGGCACAAATTATTGTTTTCTTTTTTATTCTTTATACTTTAAATGACATGATTTATTTTTAAAAATTTTTTTGTTGAAGGATAGTTGACACAGGATGTTACATTAGTTTCAGGTGTACATAGCGATTCACCAGCTCTATGTGTTATGCTGTGTTCACTGTGATGAGTATAGCTACCATCTGTCACCACAAAACACTGTTACAATACCATTGACTATATTCCGTATGCTGTGCCTTTTATCCCTGTGACCTGTTCATTAGGTTCTGGAGGCCTGTACCTCCCGCTCCCCTTCACCCCTTTTCGTCTATTCCCACACCTTCCTCCCCACTGGCAGCCACCAGTCTGTTCTCTGTATTTATGGATCTGTTTCTGCATATTTTGTTTGTTCATATGTTTTGTTTTTGTAGATTCCACATGCAAGTAAAATCATATGATATTTGTCTTTCTCTGTCTGACTTATTTCACTTATTTCACTTAGGATAATACTTTCTAGGCCCATCCATGTTGTTGCAAATGGCAAGATCTCATTCTTTTTATGGCTGAGTAATAGTTCATCGTATTAATACACCACATCTTCCTTATTCATTCATCTATCAGTGGACATTAGGTGGCTTCCATATCTTGACTGTTGTAAATAATGTTGCAATAAACATAGGGGTGCATGTATCTTTCTGAATTATTATTTCTGTTTACTTTGGGAAATACCCTGTTGTATTACTGGAATTACTGGACTGTATGTATAAATAACATTTATTAAAATGAGTATCTGGTGAGAAATGAGATTTCAGTTTCCACTCAGTCACTTCCTATTTGGCCCCTGGGGCAAAAACCTCATCTTTCATGGCCTCATTCTCCTTATCTTTAAAATGAGGGAAATACCTCATCACCAAATCTGTGACCAAACTTGATAAAAGAGAGAGACAGAGACAGAAAGAGACAGAATTTATTTCAATTATCTGTGAAGACATGAAATACCTCTGGCAAAAGCATGATTGTGAGCCACATGAAACTCAGAAATACAATGATAACACTAAGTATCATTTATTCAGTGCTTACTTCATGCTGGACTGTATGGTAAGTGCCTTCCATACATTCTCACAATTACTCTAGCAGGGAGATACTAAGGCTAAGGGAGGTTAAGTAATTTAATGAATGTTAATATGTGTCAAAACCCAGTTTATCTCTCTCCAGAATCCTTTAAATGATCACTATTAACCTCTTTAATATGTTTGCCTGATCTGTTCTTCCAACTTTTCGGATGATCAATGTTTCATAAGAGTTGTGTTCAAGTGACTGGGGTGGTACTCTCATTTATCTCTGTAAATCACCTACCAGAAAATCAGAATAAGTGAACTTTTGTATATGTCTGACAAGACAAACTGGAAATAAAATGACTAAAATTAAAATGAGTACTTGTTTCAGTCAAACCAACTTATAGCCCATCTTTAAAATAAGCAGGATTGGGAGGAGGTGGACTTTAAGTATTTGATCAAAACCCTTGCTACTTGTAGCCCTTGAAGAAATGGTTACAGAAGGAAAAGTTTTTAAAAGTGGAGGCAGAAGTAAGTAATATTTCATATTCAGGAGCTGAATAATCTTTACTTGGCCATATTACACTGTTATCTAAATTAATTTTTACTCATTGATCAAAAAAATCCTTATTGGATGTAACCTCAAAGTCTTGCAGATTTGTTTTTCATGTAGAAAGATCAATACCCTATGTTGGATTTAAGGTCTAGGCAACTTTTTTAAAAACCAAATTAGTGAGTGAGTAATTTGTCTTCTCTTCTTTCATTAAGGAAAACAAAGAAGTCTTTGAGAGTTGTAATGTTTTAGAGTTTCGTAATTGACTTGATGGATTGTACTTAATTGATTTAAGGTCTGTACTTATACTTGGACTACAAAGGTTGCACCACCAACATGTAAGGAGCTAAGTGAATAGCAAAGAGCTTTGTCTGCAGGGCTAAGTATCTGAATGCAAAGCCAGAGGAGGAGATAATTTTAGAGAAGGAATTAGAGTTAACTTTTCTAGGAGTGTAAGAATCATTATTATCAGAAATGCTTTGTTTTATAGTTAAACAATTGCTGAGTGAATTTTACAACTTAATTTAGACTCCAGGAAAAAGAAATGAACTCTATTGAAGTTCAAATTAATTCTTCATTATGAAGATTTTTGTTCTTGGCCCTTTTTTCCCCCTACTACTCTTTATACACCCTCTTAATGAAGTATTCCACCATGCTATTTTCTACTCTTCCCTTATGACAATGAGTCAGACATTCACAGCTTTCTTGTAGACTTATTTCTCTGTATATTCACTTAGCGCCAACAACTCAAAATGGGAAACACTGAACTTACTCTGCTTCACACACTTCCTTTATCTCCTATCTGGTAACAGCAATATTGTTCTTTTAGATGTAGAAGTAATGCTGTCAACCAAAGTTCCATTAAAGCCTCACATCTAATCAGTCATAGGTTTATTTCTTCACCTCCATACCAAAGTGAGAACATCATGACCTTTTATTACAAACTCTGCTGAGATTAATTCCCTTAGAAGAGCACTGAATATCTTTCCAAGATGGAGCTCTGATCGGATCACTACTATAAAACAAACAAAAACAAAAACAAAAACAAAACCGACTCATTCCTAGCAGTTCCGTCTATTTTCTGCTGAGTAGTGGTCAAAAGTATTGGTACTCAGTGCAGTCTGCAATCCACTATAGTCTCATCCTTTTTTTTTTTTTTTAAATCCAGCTTTCTTTCTCACTCTTTCCCTTCCCTCACTACATACTCATTCACTAAGTACAAAAAAGATGTGCTAGAAGTCTTTACCAGCCTCACGAGTGGTAAAGTTGATGGCAAAGTGGTAGCCTGGTGGTATAGACAGCATCAACAGAGTTCTGGGCCCCCATTCTGCAATCAGCACAGCTTTGTATTTGTCCAACATACAAATTGAACTACCATCGACATTTTCGCTTGGAGAATTGTTTTATTTATTTATTTTTTAAATTTTTTAAAAAACTTTTAAAGATTTTATTTATTTATTTGACAGAGAGAGAGACACAGTGAGAGAGGGAACACAAGCAGGGGGAGTGGGAGAGGGAGAAGCAGGCTTCCCGCGGAGCAGGGAGCCCGATGCGGGGCTCGATCCCAGGACCCTGGGATCACGACCTGAGCCGAATGCAGGCGCTTAACGACTGAGCCACCCAGGCCCCGCTGGAGAATCGTTTTAAAGATTGATGTCCTTTAGAAACATTCATACCTAGCATTTCCAAACCTGATGCCCATTGTTTTGTTGCTCCATAAGTGTTGGTGTGGTCTGACTCTGCTTTGAAATCACTTCTACTCTAATAGCTATTCACAAAAAAGATGGGCAGCATCTGTGTAGTCCGTTTTTTTCCAAGAAGCTTTCTTACATTTTTTTTAGTGAACTGTGACTACTTCCCTCTCTGAACTTCCAAATCACTTTGGATATGTCCCATTCTGTCTTGTATTATAAACTCCTGTGTGTGTCTCATTTCTTTGGGGGAGGAGCTAAGAGCCATTTGGGGACAAAGATAGGGTCTTAATTTGTTTTCCTAGTTTCCCAGTAAGTTTAGCATAGACCCTTGAACCTGGTGCATACTTAAATTTATTGGCTGAATATGTAACAGAAAGAATGTTGAGACTGTTTTTCAAAGGAGTCACAGAAATTCATTCCCTAAGAATGTTTCAGCGTAAGACACAACCCCTTAAGTAATTTATGAATAATTACACTTTGAGAATCAAGAGAGTTTCTATAAGGTGTTTATGTTTCTAAAAGTACCATTTCATTTATAAAGAAAAAAGTTATAAAACTAGGTATGTGCATTATTACCTTAGTATCTTACAATTTTCTCAAAATAGAAAAAAGACAATAAAACTTAACCTAACATCGGAGGCAGTAAGAGACTTTTTAGAAAGTGTTACTTTTTCTGAGTCAGGAACTTACTCCATATAAAATAGAAAACTAGAATATATTTATTATAGTCATCCATTTCATTTCTTAGGTTAGAGTAATGTGATTATTTTTCCTCTGTTCTGCAGGCTCAAGCAGCATATGCCCTCCACCTTGAATGGATCAGCATATCCTCCAAATGTTCTATGGAACTGTTCCTTTCTTTTGACATTCTTGTACAATTCTTGTTACTTTATATTCTAATCAATCCATGCTGGTCAAAACTGCAATAACAATTAATCAATGTTTATATCGACAGAAACAGAGCAATCATGAGAAACTGCTGATCAGTAATAAACATGTTTGGGCCACATTTTGTAAATAGCTTGCAATAAGGGAGGGCTGGGTCTTATTGACTAACTAATAAATGACTTACAATCTATTTTCAAGCCTTAACCGGGCAAGAGTATCTCAAAACAAACAGTAGAGTGGCCATATTTCTAGTGAGAAAACCAAAACTTTTAAGTTGTTATTGAGAGTTTGTGTGGAAGAGGGATACAAGTTAGGTACAGGGAACAGACATAAGGATAAGTCAAGGTTTATGCAACATGGACACAATGATATGTTTACTCAGATTTATAGCTTCAAAATTGTTCTCTAAATCTGGTCTAACTTTAACTTACTTTCTAGCAGTTAGGCCTCATTTATTTTCAAGATAATTGTTCTTTTTTATTTTTAACTGGTTAACTTCTACTTACTCCTCCTACTTGTTTGTTCTTAAAAACACCCAAGTTTAAATCTTCAGTTTGTTTAATGCATTCTTTTTTTGTTTTACCCATGTATAAAATCCAATGTAAGCATTAAATTCCACCCATATGTGTCTCAGTTTACTTACTGCATTTGCTAATTACAGTGTGCATTTAGTCTATTATAATATTCTTGCCCAATTCTCTAAGTCCTTTGTGGGTATTTTAATACTCTTTGCAAGGCAGAAAGCTACTTGAGGACAAGAACTAGGTCTTCAACTTCATTTGCATTCATATAGCTCTCAGAAATACACAAGCACGAAGTAATGCTCAAAATTACTTTTTGAGTGACAGGCTTTATAGATAGGATTATAAACTCAAGGCTTGCAGGGACTTAATAGGTAACATAAACATGTAAAATTAACAGATACATGATGTGAGAAGGGAACTGACCTTCAAAATTGGAAAGACTTTGCAAGTAAATGGGGCCAGTGACTACATGGAAAACCTAGGTTCTGTCTCCAAATGGTAGCTGCTATTAATTCTATTCCTGGAAGAAAACTTGGGCCCAGTACTATCAAATATTGTAGGGTTTTTTTTGTTGTTTTTTGTTTTTTTTTTCTGGAGAAGCTATTGTCAAAATTCTATTAGAATTTCTGAATTTTAAACTTAGGCAATTATTTCTATTTCAACCCACCCTAAAGAACAAATCAATAAATAGCTAATTTGTAGATTGTGTCTGTCTATATCCTATCAGTTAAGAATCTCAGCTTTATGGGAAATTAATCTTAATATATTGGTAATATGAGTGAGTTTAAGTTCTAGAAGTTTGTATGTCTATATAGTTGATAGTTCAGTGGATAAAGGAAGCAGTTTCTTAGATGCAATCAAGTCAGTCTATGTACTTTCAACTTTCATACTTAGAGGTAAGTATTTTTGAGTTAAAATCATAATTTGATGGGTACGCAACTTGCTCAGTTGGTAGAGCATATAACTCTTGATCTTGGGGTTGTGAGTTTGAGCCTCGTGTGGTGTAGAATTTACTTAAAGTGAAAAAATATATATATATGTATAATCTGATGAGAATTTTTGATAGGATTTATTACTGAGTATCTCTTCATCTAGAAGTCTGTTCTAAATTAAAATATGTATACCATATTGCTTTTGGAAACAAAATACAGAACCAAACAAAAAGGAACTGTTTCTTAATATAAATTTGGAGAAAATGTTTTGAATTAAATTCTCCAGGAAACTTGGGAATTACAACAATATTCTTGCAATGTTTCTCAGCTCTCCCACATCCAGGCTTTTACCACTTTGTCCCAGCCACATCTGAGTGGATGGGATGATGTAGAACGTGAGGAGACCTTAAAACAATCTGTATGTGCTTTTAAAAATGTGGTGAGAGAGAGAAAGATGACTTTAACTCCCTGCTTTCCAGTGTTTGCCCACCAACTAATTAAACAAAACAAAACAAAACAAAAAAAACAAAACAACAAAAAACTATCACACTTAACAGAATAGAAAAAACTGAAGTAAAATAAACCTACAGTTAAGCTATTTAAACTAATATAACCTGCTGGAGCTATCTAAGAGTACAAACTTCTCTTAGGAATCCTCAGACATGCAAGCTGGTGCAGCCACTCTGGAAAACAGTATGGAGGTTCCTCAAAAAGTTGAAAATAGAGCTACCATACAATCCAGCAATTGCACTACTGGGTATTTACCCCAAAGATACAAAGGTAGGGATCTGAAGGGGTACGTGCACCCTGATGTTTATAGCAGCAATGTCCACAATAGCCAAACTGTGGAAAGAGCCAAGATGTCCATCGACAGATGAATGGATAAAGAAGATGTGGTATACACACACACACACACACACACACACACACACACACACACACACTGGAATATTATGCAGCCATCAAAAGGAATGAAATCTTGCCATTTGCAACGACGTGGATGGAACTGGAGGTTATTATGCTGAGCGAAATAAGTCAATCAGAGAAAGACATGTATCATATGACCTCACTGATATGAGGAATTCTTAATCTCAGGAAACAAACTGAGGGTTGCTGGAGTGGTGGGGGGTGGGAGGGATGGGGTGGCTGGGTGATAGACATTGGGGAGGGTATGTGTTCCGGTGATTGCTGTGAATTGTGTAAGACTGTTGAATCACAGACCTGTACCTCTGAAACAAATAATACCTCTGAAACAAATAATACATTATATGTTAAAAAAAAAAAAAAGCAGATAGCAGGAAGGGAAAAATGAAGGGGGGCAAATCCGGGGGGGAGATGAACCATGAGACAATGGACTCTGAGAAACAAACTGAGGGTTCTAGAGGGGAGGGGGGTGGGGGGATGGGTTAGCCTGGTGATGGGTATTAAAGAGGGCACGTATTGAATGGAGCACTGGGTGTTATACGCAAACAATGAATCATGGAACACTACATCAAAAACTAATGATGTAATGTATGGTGATTAACATAACATAATAAAATAAAATAAAATAAAGGAATCCTCAGACACTTCCTTCTTGTTGGATATTATTTGCTTAGAAAATATGTCTTTTAAAATGATAGTTAAAAGCAGTCTAAATGCGTAAGTTTATACTGTATCAAAAGGAACCCATTTGAAAGACCTAGGTGGCAAAAAGCATATCTTTCTCTTAATAAATGATACCTTTACTATGATATATGCTGTCTGGTGATGCACTATATTTACTTTAAATGAAATTCTTTGATGCAATATTGTTTTGATTTATTGGGTGGTTTTTTGATTTAGTAGGAAGCAGTTTTAAATCAGATGGGGAGGCTGATTTACTAGAGAAGGTATTTGATTTGATAGATGATGTATCTTCTTCAGTATTCAGTAAGTAATGATTCAGTTGTGGATGTCTGATTTGGTATGTGAACTATTAGATTTGATTTTGATCTATTTTTCTCAGTAAGAGATACATTTATTTTAATAGTTGATGTATCTATTTTAATGTAAAATGTGTCAAATTTATGACTTCATGGTTTTTTTTTCTTCACTTGTGATTTATGAACTTTACTAGTAATATATATGTTTCAATTAAAGGTAATATGGAACATTTATTACATTCTACCGCAGTTAAAGTACTCCAAACCTATATGAAAGTTTTTCCTTTTTTCCTGATAAAATGTTTGAAGTTATTAAGGTGAAAATATAAATTTCAGTTCAAGGAAATATAAACATATCTTGGCAGAAAGTGTGTGTGTGTGTGTGTGCATGCATGCGCCTGTGTATGTCTTTGGAATCAAAGTTATATTACAAATTTAGGTTAGTAAATGTCAAATCTTCCTTTTTCCCTTTTGCTCCACAAAAGTGGCTACTCAAGTAACTGTTCTGTTTCCATCTTCTCTAATAAAGAGCTTGCTGATATTTCTCTTTGTATTTAGAAATACTGATTAGCCTAGCTACTAGGCTATCAGGCTTTTGTTTGGATTTACTTTCAGGTTTTCTTACCATCATGGCTTACTTGTCTGAACTTTACAGGTTGATAAATGAATTACTATAAACTTCAGACAACAATTCTACTCGACATGTTTTTGAACCAGCATTTGTGGCATCTGCTTACAATATAAATCAGGGGAACCTATGATTAGAAAAGCTATACACCATTACCACATAAGCTGGAATACAAAATGTGATTAAGATTTGAGAGAAGCAAAATGTCTGACATATGTCATCTTAGTGCAGGTTCCTTTAAGTTTATCCTTGTAAATTTGCTCCTTAAGTAGGAGTCTAGCTGAAGTTGGTAACATCAAAGGAATCAGTCTTTTGCTTTTTTAAATTTTTTTTAAAGATAACCCACAAAATTATTTTAGGGAAACTCCAAGGAATGCATTCTCCGTCTGGGCAGTATCACCCACAAGAGGTTTACAACTGGTTCTTGGTGGTGGTGGTAGGTGGAGTCTTGTTCTTTCTTGCTCTTTTTATGTATAAAGAATGGATGTACATACAGCACATAAACAGATAAACAGTATATCCGTGATGTTAACATTTCATTTGTAGAAATGACAACTAGGTTTTCTCCACAAAGTCTCTTTTGAGAGGCAATGATGAAGAAAAGGTTGAGGGGATTAATAAATACATTTTGTTTTAAATATTTCGTGATTCACTGTAAGTTCAAATACTAGATTATGCCACATAACCTGGGCGAGACATGAGACTGTTGTTGCTAATGATGTAAAAATCTCTTACATCCTCCATAATATTTTATGGAATTTCTGTGCCAATGAAAGGTGAGCTGAAACCTAATAGGAATTTACAGGGAAGTCGAGTGCTTCCTTTCAGTTAGTCAGGCAACCTAAGCCTACAGCAAGAGGAATGAGCTATAGAAGTCTCCTTAGGAATGGCAAGGGGAGACATCATCCACATCCTAATATGTGTTTATGGTTTTAATGATGCATCTACATGAAAACTATTCAGCCCGGTGCTTGGAGAAACTAGTTTTATCTCTTAAAAAAGCAATCTGCATTTTCTTCTCAAAATAAGAAACTTCCTAAGAAAAATTAATATAATTAATATAATACATTTTAGTCCCAGAGGAAACAAGTTATCTTTTTAGAAAGCACTTTTTAGTGGCACTTAAGTCACTCCTCTCCCCCGTAATTCATTGTGTGGACCATTCCCCCAAATAGCTCTTAACAAGCATCTCATCCACATCTTTCCCCCACCTTCCACCAACCTCCTAGATCTACCATTTTCTTCACCACTTAGCTGTAAACTCATGTTAGTGTATTTATTGTGCGCTGTCATTTGGCTTCTTCCATTCTGATCTTCTACCTGTTATGCTAATCCCACAGGTCTGGTGAAAGCCCCAAGTAATGTAGAACAAAATGAGAATCTGCTTCAGGAAGCTAGAGTAGAAAAGGTGGTTGACATTTATACTTCCAAAATTTTGCCAATGTTATGTGAATATACCTCATTAAATACAGAAAAAGCAATCAGCATGCCCTGCTATTCTACACAATCTTCAACATGCCCTAGGCATCTCCTAATCCTTGCCTCAAAGCCTCTGTTTAGGCTGTGACAAAGTCCTCGGAGAAGCCATCCATTAAATTTATCCCTATCCAAATTCTTAATCATAGGAAACAAACTGAGGGTTGCTGGAGTGGGGGGTGGGGTGGGAGGGATGGGGTGACTGGGTGATAGACACTGGGGAGGGTATGTGCTCTGGTAAGCGCTGTGAATTGTGCAAGACTGTTGAATCACAGATCTGTACCTCTGAAACAAATAATGCAATATATGTTAAGAAAAAAAAAAAAGAAGAAGAAGAAGGTAGCGGGAGGGGAAGAATGAAGTGGGAGAAATCGGAGGGGTAGACGAACCATGAGAGATGATGGACTCTGAGAAACAAACTGAGGGTTCTAGAGGGGAGGGGGGTGGGAGGATGGGTTAGCCTGGTGGTGGGTATTGAGGAGGGCACATTCTGCATGGAGCACTGGGTGTTATGCACAAACAATGAATCATGGAACACTACATCTAAAACTAATGATGGAATGTATGGGGATTAACATAAGAATAAAAAAAAAAGAGAGAGAGAAAAAAGAAAAAACCTTATCCCTATCCAAATTGTGCCTCGCTGTAAAAGATCTCCTCAAGTCCTGTCTCAACCAGAAAACCTTCAGTGACTGGCTTTTTAATTTCTTGCTTTGTGGAACTCCTTCTGCACTTATATAGATTCTAATACAATTAGATTTTCAAACAGACTTCCACATTTTTTTAATGTGTTTTTTTCCCCCCCTCATCTTCTTTAGATTGGATATTTCTCAGGGAAAGTTCATGTTCTAACAATATAAGTAATTTCACAAATGAGGATGGAAGATAAGAAAAAATATGTATCTTAGGAGATTCTTAGGTGAGATGCATGGCAGCTAAATGTCTCCCTGCTATGCTCACTGTATTCTTAAACATTATCAGAAAAAAAAAAAATAGAGAGATAATGAAAGAAAACTGTGAGAAAAAATATGTTTGAAAAAGGTATGTTTGAAAAGCCAAAGAGGTAAGATCATTTAAACGAGTAAAGCTGAAATTCAGACTAAGTTACATACAGTGTGCTATGGTTTTGACATCTTCCTGCCCTTACTTTTTAATAGCATGACAATTTATCCAGTTTCAGTAGTAATATTAAAATGTTGTACCCTTGAAATGCAGCCACAAATGTAGCCTAGAAGTAGAAGGAATTTTGAATTGTCAGATAGTACATGGATCATTAACCATTTTCAGGAAGAAAGGGTCCAGAAATGGATTTTGACATAAGTAAGGTCGAGAACATGATTCATGAGCTTGTTCTAAAGACTCTATCTGGGTTATTTAAAGTACGCAGATGGAATAGGTTTTTACCAGTTCATTTTTAAAGCAAAGTCATATTTCTTGAAGGGCAGGAACAGTAGAGGGGTACAGAGAGTAAAACGCCAATTTTATGTAACAGTAAATTATTAAGACATGTGACATTTTACAATTTAAAATAATTTTAAATAAGACTGTTATGAGCTGAATTTTGTTCTTTTATCATTCGTATATTGAAGCCCTAACACTTAGTACCTCAAAATGTGACCGTTTTTGGAGATAGGGCCTTTAAAGAGATAATTACATTGAAATGAGGTCATGAGAATAGGCCCTAATTTGAGTAGTGTTATTATAAGGAGGGGATTAGGTCATACAGAGAGACACCAGGGGCTCCTGTACTCGGATGCAGGACTGTGCAGAGAGGAAGCAAGAGGGTGGCCATGTGCAAACAAAGGAGAGAGTCCTTGGAGGAAACCAACCCAGTGGGCACCGCTGTCTGTTGTTTAAGCCACCCAGTCTGTGAAGTTTGTTTTTGTTTTTATGACAGCCCTAGCAGACTAATACAATAATCTAGAAAAAAATTATATTGAAAGCCTATTCTAAATGCTAAATCTTCATTTTCTAAGTATAATTATGCTAATATCAAATTATCTTACTTATTTAAGGGATGCAATGGTCTGAATGTTTGTGTTCCCTTAAAATTCATATTTTGGAACTCTAACCCCCAAGGTGATGGTATGTGGAGGTGAAGCCTTTGGGAGGTGATTATGTCATGAGGAGGGAGCCCTCATAATGTGATTAGTGCCCTTATTAAAGAAGCCCCAGAGAAATCCCTTCCCTTTGTCCTGTGAGGACACAGCAAAAAGATCACTGTCTGTGAACACAGAGTGGCCCCTCACCAGATACAGAATCTACTGGCATCTTGGACTTCCCAGAATGGTGAGAAATAAATTTCTGTAGCTTCTAAGGCACCCAGAGTATGGTATTTTGTTATGGGAATCCAAATAGACTAAGGTGGTAAAACAAATTTATTTTTTTACAACCAGTTAAAAAGTGAGTTCTATATAGGTCATCAGTTTTTCAAATATTTACCTTGAAATCAACTTCAAATATGTAAGTTAAACAATTTCCTGCATATGTCTACATCCTTACTATAGTAGGAATGATTGAAATATGATGAAGCAATGAGGTTAGAAAATATTATATGTATGTAGATATAAAATTTTAACTTTGCTTAACAAAAAATAGTTACTTTTATATGGAAGTAGAACCCTGGACTAGGAGCAGAAGAAATAGACTCACCATCATTTTAAGAAAATTTGCTTGTCTTCCTGGCCTGTTCCTTCATTAGTGATCAAACAACTATATAAACTTAGCTCTAACATTCTAAAATAGAATATGTAAGAAAGCACATTTCTTCTTCTTTACAAAAATTCTTAAGCTGTTTTGAAGACATGACTTACAATTAATATAATTATACAATAATAATAGCTAACATTTATTATTCACTTCGTACATACCATGAATAACCAAGTAGGTAATATTATTATTCCCATTTTATATATGAGATAATTGAGGCAAAGAGAAATTAGATAACTTGCCCAAGATGTCTGTTTGTAAGCTGTAATTAGATCATAAACAATGAGGCTTCAGAGTCCAAACTATTAGGTTTATGCTTTATTGAATAAGATTAGAAATATCCTTAGCTATTATTTTTAGAAATCAGTTGAAATGATTCACTTGCACACAGACTAGATATACTATGGGTCAAAATTATCCCTTGAAACCTTAGACATAGCACATTGTGAAAGCCAGATCTGGTCAGCTTGCAAGACTGAAACAAGCACCTACAGAGATCCCCTCTATAAATTATACTTATGAGAAATAGTATGTTTAGTATTCTTTAGTTTTTCATGTACTCTTCCCTTTCCTATCTAATTCAAGTAATTCTTCTCATAGTCATTAGCTCAAAAGTAGAATTTTCCATCCCTTTTTCAGATCATTTACATTAGGTTCCAGGTTCCAAATTGTCTATATTTTATGCTAATTGCATTGGTTTCTCTCTTTGTTACCTCAAATTCTTTTTTTAAGATTTTATTTATTTATTTGATAGAGAGAGACTCAGTGAGAGAGGGAACACAAGCAGGGGGGAGTGGGAGAGGGAGAAGCAGGCCTCCCGCTGAGCAGGGAGCCCGACGCGGGGCTCCATCCCAGGACCCTGGGACCAGGACCTGAGCCAAAGGCAGAGGCTTAACGACCTGAGCCACCTAGGCACCCCTCAAAATTTGAAACTGTTTGCTGACTGCTTTCCCTAAGGTTCATAGCCAGTCTTGCTATGTTCCTGAGATTGCAATCATGTAGCAGTTTTTCCCTCCCTGTTTCTGTTTCCTCAGTCAGCCCATATTATCTATCACTTCCTTCCTTTTATAACATTTGCAATTTGGCTTAAATGTTGATAATCCTCTCCCCCAGCTTCATTCAAGGATCTTTTTTCCTGTTACTCACATTCTGCCATTCACCATGATATGAAATTCCTGTCTATTGGATTTTGAACTGTGAAATATACACTCATGTTGCTTAAAGGATATCAAATAAATATCTGCTAAATGCATTATTCTGTATTCTGAAAGTATGATTTGGTTATAAATTTTTCTAGAATAACACGACTTACTTGTTTATTTGATTCTTCCTTTACTAGCACATGATTTTTTCATATTTCATACTTTTTCATCTCTTAAAAAAATGGCATGCTCTTAACCTAAATGTGCTGGATTTTGGGGACTGGTCATTGTGTTGTTAATGTGTGTTTTGTTGATCAGTTTTGTTTTTGTTTAGAGAGAGCACGTGCACACTCGATGGTGGGGGGATAGAGTGAGAGGAAGACAGAATCTTAAGCAGGCTCCACGCCCAGTGAGGAGCCCCATAGGGGGCTCAATCTCACGCCCCTGAGGTCATGACCTGAGCTGAAATTAAGTCAGACACTTAACTGACTGAGCCACCCAGGTGCCCTTATTGATCAGTTTTTTATTTGCAATTTTTTTTCTCTAACCAGACTGTAGATATGGGAGCTCCTTGAAATCTAATCAATGGCTTCTACATTTATATCTCCAGCCAACATCCCTCCTCTGAGACTAGTTACCTCTATCAAGCAGCCTATTCATCTTTTGCTCTTGGGTGTCCTAATAATACCTCAAATTCAACATCTCTGAGGCCAAATTTAAAATCTTCAATCTAAGATAAAACCCGCTTGTCTCTTGATGTAACATATCTCATTAAATGGGACTATCAGTCATCTGATTGAATGATGCTGGAATATAAGAGTAATCTTTGAATCCTCCCTAAGTATCTCTTGAATTCATTGTCCCCTCTATACCCTACACTCCCCATGCTGTAGTCCCACCTAAACTACCACATTAGTCTCCTTACTGATATCCCTTCATTTACTTGGCCCATGCCACCATGTCTTAGAAATTTTTTACCCTGATCCTAAAGCAAACTTAATAACTTAAATGTGACCTGTTTATATACCTGTCAAAATCTTTCAGTAGTTCCCCATTGAATTTAGAATGAAGATCAGAATCCTCAGTGCCAGCCCTAATCTTTGCTTATGCTAGAAGACAACTTTTTCAGCTTCATGTCACACTTTGTGCCCTTCACATTCTGTTCTTCAGTATTTCTGGCCTTTAATTTTTTTTTTTTTTAACCTGGCTGTGATAATGCTGCTGGTTCAGGTCCAGGGATCACACGGGGTAGCAAAGTCCTACATTAAAGTATGGCTGAAAGAGGTTGATGCTCAGAAGGCTAAATAATAGTCACAATATGGTAACACCTACTATGTGCCAGGTCGTTCTTTAAACACTTTATTCATTTGTTTGTTTGTTTATTTTTAATTTAGGTTCATAATTTTCCTGCAAATGAATCACTTCCACTCAAGATTGTATCTTTTTCACATGAGTGACCTCTTTGGTGATGCACCCTGGAGAGCCACTTTAGCTCATAGTTTGCAATTATTTATGCAAAAAATTAGCAATCACCAAATTGAAATTTATATAAATAATTCTGGAAGAAATAAATTTGGGGCTGAACTATACTTTGGAAAATAACTTTATTATCCTTTATTGTAAAAGTAAAAATATTCGTTATATGTTATTCATAAAAATATAAAGTTGAATATGTATATTTCCTACTACTCTAGTACCCATATGTTACTTTGTTTACTTTGGAGTGAATAAGCTTTCTCTTTTTACCTTTAGACCTCCTTCACCTATTTGCAATATTTTTGACTATTATTCATGGTATATATAAAAAATGGACCAATGTCTCAAGAAACTTACAGGCAAATAGAAAATTTATATTAATTTGAGGTTGCTTCCTGCCCTTTGAAAATCAGAAAATTACTCAGTACAAAAACTACTCAATAGTTCTCTAAAAATTAATTTCTATTATTTTAAGGCAGATGCCGTCTTAATGAATAGTGTTACTAACATACTTAGAAGCATGGTAGATTTAAATACTATTTTGCAGTGATTTGTTCTGCATCCGTCTGCCTTCTGAAGGAAAATATTTTTTACAACTGACCTGGTGGCGTCGGTTATGATGGAAAAGCTGTCTCACATAAGCTACTAAAACCAAAACCAAAATCAAAACAACCCACTCAACAAGGGCTACAACACACACCCACTTCCTTGACTCATTCCTCCAACAAGTATTTTTTTGAAGCAGGCCTATATGCCAGCTATAAATGTTATAGAAATTTGGGCTACTATATCTGTCAGTGAACAAGAGAAACAAAAATGTCTGCCTTCATGGAGCTTACATTCTACCAAGGGGAGACAGACAGACACTGAAAAATAAATATGATACATACACTATGTCCCACAGTAATAAAGGCTATGGAAAAAAATTTTTAAAGTAGAGCAAATATAAAATCTATTAATGTAAAAAGTAGAGCAGAATAGTAAAAGGAGGGGAATGTATGGGGAATTAGCAGTTTGTAAGTGGAGTGATCAAGGTGGGCCTCAGCAAAGTGATGATTTTGAGTAAAAACATAAAGGAGGTAGAGAAGGCAGCTATGTGGCTATCTTGGGGAAGAAATTGCAGACAGAGGGAAGAGCCAGTGCAAAGACCCTAGGGAGAAAAGAAGCCCAGCTGTTTGAGAAAGATCAAGGGAGCCACTGGCCACACTAAAGTGAACCCGGACACTGGAGGAATGGAAGTGATTGGGGGGCGGTGGTGAGGGCGTGGGGATGGGCCAGGGAGAGCACTGGGGCCTTGTAGGCCATTGTGAGAACTTGGACTTTGAATCAGAGTGAAATGGGGGAGCTATTGTTGAGGGCTAAGTGAAAGAGTGATATGCTCTTTCTTACATTTTAAACTCTGGTTGTTTTCTGGGGAAAAATCTCTGGTGGCAACAAGGAGAGCAACGGGGAAGCTAAAGAGGAGATAACCCCAGTCATCCTGGTGAGAAATGATGATGATGACTATAATCAGGATGTTAACAGTCTGGCAGTGAAGGTAGTGAAAAGTGCTCAGATTCTAGAGACAGACACACACGTACATATTAACCTTTTTTCTTCTATATTTTATTATGAAAAATTCAAGTGTAAAGAAAAGTTAGACCATTACAATAAACATTTATTACCCAGTACCTAGATCTAGCAGTGTTTAATATTTTATCATATTTATCTTGGGAAGTATTGAAAGTGGCAGACATCATATCTCTCCATTTTGCCATACTTCAGCATCAGAAAATTAAGAATTCTGTAATATCACTTAATATCCAGATAAAATGGATATTTTCAAATTTTGTGAATTATCTAAAAATATCCCTTACAACGTGTGTGTGTGTGTGTGTGTGTGTGTGTTTGATTCCAAGCCAGAACTTAATCCAGGTTCATACATTGTATTTGAGCATTAAATCTCTTTTAAATTAGAATAATTGTTTATCATTACATTTCCTTTAAAAAATCAGAAGATCTGTCTTATAGAAAGTTACCCACATTAGACTTGCCTGATTGTTAATCACGGTATTGTTTAATTTTTCCTGTATTTCCTATAAGTTGGAAGTTAGGCTTAATGTCTTGATTAATTCAGGTTAAATATCGTTGACAAGGAGACTTCATCAGTACAGCTATGAAGTTGAAGTATAACATATTAGGAAGCACATAGTGCTGTATTATCCAATTATTAGAGAAGCTAGAATGATGTACAGTCAGAAGTCACTTGAAACATTCCTTTATTCTGTTATTATTTTATCGATTTTAAAGATTTTATTTAGTTATTTGAGAGAGTGTGTGTGGGGGAGGGGCAAAGGGAGAAGCAGACTCCCTGCTGAGCAGGGAGCTGGATGCGGAACTTGATCCCAGGATCCTGGGATCATGACCTGAGCCGAAGGCAGACGCTTAACCGACTGAGCCACCCAGGTGCCCTATTTTATCACTCTAGTGTACGATTAGATTATTTTGTGTCTATTGTTTTGAATTATAAGGTTTGTTTTTAATTTTATTTTTGAGTGTACAAAACATTTTCATGGTTCAAAAGTCAAAACTGTACTAGTAAATATCCTTGGAGAAGTCTTGCTTCCATCCTTAGCTGCTCTACTTTGTAAACATCCACTCCCATAGAACAGGGTTTGACAAAATTTGTAAAGGGCCAGAGGATAACTAGGTTAGGTGTTACAGGCCATGTACAAATCAGTGGGTGTGGCTGCATTACAGCCGTCAGCCTTAAAAATGAAACAGCCAGTTTCATCCAGTAATAACAGAGGAGTCGCAAGTTGGCACGTGCAAGCTATGGTGAACCACAGGCAAGTGCAGAGAGACCAAGGGAAGGTGAGACTTCAGGTTTCAGGAGGAAATTGGGGAGAGCTGTTTTGAACAAATTTCCTTGAAAAAAAGAAAAGAGTTCAAGGTTGTGGTGGTTTCTCATTGGCTGCAAACGGTTGTTAGTATGTAATTGCAGAGGCAGGGAGGGAGGGATCTTTCCTTCTTTTTCTTAAAAGCAGGAGATGAAATTCCTATAGAAAAAAAGTTCTCCATTGTCAAAATAATTGTTATCTTCCTTCTTCCTGCTGGTTATGCAGGTTGCAAGCCATGGTCCGGGTATGGAAGCTCCCCCTTCAAGGCTTCCTGACTCAAGCTCTGCATTGGCATCACATTCTTCAAGAGGCCATTCCTTCCAAAAGGGGCCTTTTTAAAAAACCTTGCAAAGAAGTGTAAACCCATTTGTATTTCTCTTGGATGCAGGGAGACAGATCCCACTTAGATAAGAAAAAGTCTGTGGTGGAGGAACAAATTACAATTGGCAAACAGAGGCATTCAGCTGAGCTAATATGGTTACAACTGGGGAAAGGTTGAAACAGGGTTTCAGAACACCTGGTCCTAATAGCCTAACCTGATAAATAGCATCCATAGCCTTGTGGGTATAATTGGCAGTGGCATGTGGGACTAAAGAGAAGTGAGTTACAGCTAAGAGGAATGGGTCTCTGACATTGTGAACAGAGTGAAGTTTCTGGTGACAGACCCAACAGTCAGAGAGATTTCCCCCTTTTGCAAATACTGAGGAATGTAGCTAAGATCATTGTGTCTCCGAGAGAAAGAAGGCAAAAACAAGGTAAGAAGCAGCAGTGAGAATAAGGTTTACAATCCTGGCCCAGTCGTTTTGGATAAGTTGTCTCCTTCAGCTGTCATCTACTTTAATTCCTGGAAATCTTCACATTCAGGTGACCAGTTCGTGTACAGGTCTAGTCAAGGTTTGGTACTTTCTTTATATGTGATACGTGAACTGAAGAATCTGTTCCTTGGAGTTTGGTAGCACAGAGGTGGTTAACAGTACGTGATAGGGGCTTTTCCAACGAAGTTGAAGAGAGTCTTTTGGAGGTTTTTTTTTCAGTAGATCTAATCTCTGGGTTGCAAGGTGTTAAGATCTTTGTTTCCTGGGAGTGTTCCTAGAGACTGCTCTACTCAAGCATGGTATTTTTCAAAAGAAGCAATTAGGCCCATATAATATTAAAGTATATTTCCCTTTATTAGGTATGGGTCAAAAGCATGATCCAGGTGCATTGGATGTCCTGTGATTATCTCAGAGTGAGAGTATTTTTTTATTGAAATACAATTGACCTATAATAATGTGTCAGTTTTAGGTGTACATCATAGTGATTCATTATCTTTGTATATTACAAAATGATCTCCACAATAAGTGTAGTTACCATCTGTCACCATAAAATATTATTGGCTATATTCCCTATGCTGTTCATTACATCCCCATGACTTACTTATTTATAACTGCAAGTTTGTACCTCTTCATCCCCTTCACCTATTTCATGCCTTCCCCCACTCCTCCTTCTGGTAACCAACAGTTTGTTTCCTGTATGAGTCTTTTTCTGATGTGTTGTTTGTTGTTTTATCTTTTGGATTCCACATATAAGTAAAATCATACAGTATTTGTCTTCCTCTGTTTGACTTATTTCACATAGCATAATACCCTCTAGGTCCAGCCATGTTGTCATAAATGGCAAGATGCCATTATTTGTTGTGGCTGAGTAATATTCCATTGTGTGTGTGTGTGTGTGTGTGTGTAATGGAATATATATACCACATCTTCTTTATTCATTCATCTGTCCTTGGATACTTAGGTCATTTCTATATCTTGGCTATTGTAAATAATGCTGCAGTGAACATGGGGGTGCACATAGCTCTTCAAGTTGGTGTTTTTATTTTCTTCAGATAAATACCCCGAAGTGGAATTGCTGGATCATATAGTAGTTCTGTTTTTAATTTTTTTTAAAGATTTTATTTATTTATTTGACAGAGAGAGACACAGCGAGAGAGGGAACACAAGCAGGGGGGTGGGAGAGGGAGAAGCAGGTTTCCCGCTGAGCAGGGAGCCTGATGCGGGGCTCGATCCCAGGACGCCGGGATCATGACCTGAGCCAAAGGCAGACGCTTAACGACTGAGTCACCCAGGCGCCCCTCTTTTTAATTTTTTGAGGCACCTCCACACTGTTTTCCATGGTGGATACACCAATTTATATTCCCACCAACAGTGTATGAGAGTTCTCAAAGGGTGAGAATTTATGGTTACTAAAAAAGACCTGCAATTTAGAAGAACTAATGGCCGTGCTTTTGGCCAGAGTAGTTAAAGAGTTTCTACAAGTTTTGCTAATTGATTCTTAATGACGTCACTTAGTCCTGAAGACTGAGGGTGGTAGGCACAGTGAAAACATCCTTACCCATAGGATCTTAGCCATAGAGGAGGCAGTGGCCTGTCCACAAGGAGAACAGATTTTCATTAAACTCATGCAAATAATTAACTATATTGTCATTAAAAAAAGTACTCAAGAATTTCCAAATTCTGGAGGGATCAGGTAGGACAATTCATCTTTGTTCACAAAAATTTTACCAAGTTGCTGTAAATCATAGCTTAAGAGAAACAATTTCTTTAAATCCAATTCAGGGGTATGATCTTAGTTCCCTGCATTCCAGAGTCCTTTCCATGAATTTCTCAGAAGATGAACATATTTGTAAAGGTACCAGAGTGAAACAATAACTGTGTACAAATAACAAAATACTTAAGTGCCCATTATTAAAGATCTGATGAAAGCTCCTTACAAAGGAATTGTCAAGAGGATTTGCTTATTTTGTGATGTGAATTTTAAAATGATGACTGCTAACATTCTATCAGGACATACCAGATTTCTTAGAATTTCACTCAAGTTCTGGAGCACTTATATATCTATATAGATGTAACATAACAAAGTGTTAGTATTCTTATTTAACAATGTGTGTCTCATGTAATTTAACATGTCAGATAAGCCTAGTTAGTTTAATATCTCTCTTTTATAAGGAGAGAGAACACATCTTTTGAGATGTTTCAGGACACTCTGGAAGAACTCAAAGTTCAAAGTCAAAAACACTTTAATCAGAATTTGAATTTTGGGCACTTTATCAAAATATTAAGAATTTAGACATGTTACATAGGTCACAGAAAATAATGAAACAGTACTTAATTTAACCAAAGTGATAAAAAGATTTCAAAGAAAAATATAGAAAGTTACACAGCTCCAGAAAGCCATAGCTCTCTTTTATAGAGAAGACTTATCAGGTCTTTGGTTACTTAGAACAGCTAAAAACAAAACAAAAAGAATCTTTGTTTCCTAGGTGAATTACATTAAAAATAAAGAAACTTTGTTTACAATTTCTTGTGAGAACAGATCAATAATCTAAGAAAGCTTTGTCCTTTTAACAGAGAGAAAACCAAATTCTAATTTTGCATCAGTATACTTTTGATATCAAAACTTAATTTTAAGTGAATTCATTTTAATCTTAGGTTGACCGCATATGAAATTCCTTTCCCAAGATTCCTTTTCTGTAAACTTTTTATGTCCATTTCAGTTTGTTCCTTATTCTCTTCCACTTTCCAAAGTAACCAGCTTTACTTTAGTAAAAATTACTTTCATTTTCCTCAACAAAATGCACTTACATTCTTAATACCTTCTTTTACCAAAAACATACTCCTACTTTCCTTGCTTACTTTTTATATGCAGTCATTTTCTTTTATCCTTACTGTTTTTAGTAGTTTTATTTTTACATATACTAATTAGAATTCTTAACCCTTAGAATCTTTAATTCCCAGCAGATACTAAGAAATAAATAAATTTTGGCAAATTTATAAAAACATTCCATAATTTCTAGAAGTATATTTCCCCTTACAGTAAAAATTGTTTAATGTGGAATAAAAACTATTTATTAATATACATAAACATTTTTTCTCTATAGAAAGAAAAATTAAAAAGCCGAGAAGTAAATAAACTTAGATTTAGCAGTCAGTATCTCCATATATTATCTTATTTGGGAGTGATCTAGATATTCAGTAAATATCCATTACGTAGTTCAACTTAGCATAAACTTTGGTCTCATTTACATTTAGTTAAATTACTTGCTTTTAATAATTATACTTGGATTATACATGAGATAGCCAACCATCATCTTAAGTTATTTCTCTTGTTGATACATTTTGTAATGTAGAGGTAGCATGAGCTTATATGATTAGTATATTTAATACTGATACCCCAAAGAGATGTCTGCTTTTATTAAAAGAGCAAACTTAAAACTAGCATTTATCAAAGATTATCTCAGATTATATGAATTTGAAAAACATTTAGGTTGGTTTCTATTATATTTCTGGAAATTTTTGGAATACTTAATTTATATACATGCTTAATTTTCTTTAAGCCAATGAAATAGATCTTTTATAAATTAATTTTGGCAATACTATCTGGAGATGGGAAATAGCACGTATCTATAACATACATACATAACATAGATAAACTTAAATGGAAACCTTATAGTTTTATTTTAAAATTCATGTCATCAATCTGGGACAAAACCTTGAGGATAGTTGAATCCAAATTGTGTTTCTGGCAGATGAACTAAATTAAGGTTATCTGCTCAGATGACCCAAGTCTTTTGGTAAGGATTTTTATTTGCATACTGTGATGATACCTTTAGAGATATTTTTTGTTCATTTGTTTGTTTGTTTTGGGAATCATTTTAGAAGCTTCTTGTACCAAACAAAGAAGGCATTCCATTGTCCCCAACAGGTTTAGGATTCTTTTTCTTACAGATGTCTAAACCTCTTACAGATGTCTAAAAGGTTCCCCAGAGTGGCTGTGAGAGGAGTGGACTAAGGAAGTGGAGGGTGCAGAGGAGGTAGAGATGGCACTGAAGGGAAAGTGGAAGAAAAATGGAAAGCTGGACCCTCAAGGTAGCCACTGTAAGCCTGGAGACAAGGAAGGAAGAGGAAGGGAACAAGGTGGTGCCTGAGACAGGATGGGGGAGAGGGAAAGAGGCCTCAGAAGCCTTTATGCCTTTTTTTCAATCTTTTATTTGCCTCCATTAATTTAGAAACGGTATTTTGTAAAGAGGCAATTACAGAGTCCTGAATAAGTTTGGAAGCCCCTAGCTCCCATATAAAATAGGAATCCCATTCAGTCTGTTTAATTTTAGGGTCACTATCTTCTAATTTAATCAAGGAGGGGGGGTTGAAAATTCCCAAAATGGCCATTGAATTTCTAAAGTAATTTTGGTTAAATTTGTCCATTTAGTTAAAAATGCACAGAAGGAGGGACCATAGTTTTTAAATATGAAACTGGCTGCCTTCCCAGAAGGAGGACCCTCCTGGGAGAATTTAGCAGATTGGGAATCCCAATTCCCAAACCAGAGGTTCAGAAAAACAAAGGAGTACTCACCAGAAAGGGCAAAGCCTTTAGACTAACAAATCCTGGAGAAAGTTGGAGAGCTCAACCAAAGGGAAGGAGCTTGAATCTGAGAGGCTTGCTGAACAGGATGCTCAAGAAAACTCATGGAAGCAGAGAGTGCAAAGGGCTCAAACGGGTACCTCACAGGATTCTGGAGGTTGCTAGATCCTCTGAATGTCCTTTGAATCCCACTTCTGATCATCATGTAAAGTCATCCTTAAAAATAAAACAGTTATTTTATGAGTAAAACAAGTTTATTTGGGAATAGCAGAGGAATTGCATGTTGGCACATGCAAGCGGTGTTGTGCCAGAGGCAAGTCTGCAGGGACAAAGGAAGGTCACTTTTAGGAGGTTTGGGGAGGAAACTGGGGAGGGCTTTAGGTACAAAATTTACTGGAGAAGAACAAGAGTGTAAAGTCGTGGCAGCTTCTCATTGGTGGCAAGTGGTGATTAGCGCATTGTTGCAGGGGCAGAAAGGGATCTTCTTTCTTTTCCTTAAAAGCAGGAGATGAAAATCCTTTGTGAAAAATGCCCTCTCTTGTCGATGTAATTCTTTCCTTCCTTTTTGCTGCTGGTTTTGTAGAACCCAGTGAGTGGTATGTGCATGAGCGGTCCCTCTTCAGGGCTTCCTGACTCTATTTTAGAGGAGATTTCCTTTATTTATTTTCACACAGTAAAACTTAATTTACAAAAATGTGCAGCAGGTTGTATTTGGCCTGTGGGCCACAGTTTGCTGATTCTGATATAGATAACCATTTTTTAAAATTAGTTTCTGCCTTATTCTTCTCGTGTTTCTTTTTGCATCTTATTTTTCTTTCTTAAACAAAAATAGCATAGTATGTACACTGTTCTTTGCTTTGTTAATTTTACTTAAATCACACATACACAGAAACACACACTAGCACAATATCCATGCATGATATCTTCTTTATTCTGTTTTAGAACTCTATAGTATTTCGTTGTGTTGATGTGCTATAATCTATCCAACGATCTCTTATTGATGGGCATTTGGATTGTTTTCTATCTTTTGAAACTGAGTAAAAACTGGCTTGTGAGATGTATGAGATATATCATCTCCAGAGTAGAGATATGTCATCTCTTGAAGTAGAATTATTGGACCAAAATGGAAACATACCTATAATTCTGCTTAATATTGCAAAATTCTACTTCCTATCAAAGTACCATTTTGCACTCCCAATGTCAAATACATGCACGTTTTTCCATAGCCTTGCCAACAGACTGTGCTGTCAAGTTTTAGAATGTTTGCCAATATGATATATGAGATAGTATTTCAGTGTAGATTTAATTTTTATTTAACTTATTATTAGTGAAATTGAACATCTTTTCATACGTTGAAGGGCCATTAGCTGTTCTATTTCTGTGAACTGTCTATTATTTTTGCTCTCTTTTTTATTGGGTTTCATGATGTATTTTCAAATTAGAGCCAGTGGGCCTCCTGAAAGATTAGATGTGGTGTGTGAAAAAATAGATAAATATAACTCTAAGGTCTTTGTAAAGATAAAGCTGGTTTGGGGAAGAATGTACTTTGAGCAGGGTCAGGTCATCAGGTCAAGGGAACTGAGATTTCAGTTTCGGTCATTGTTGAGGTGATGCTGTTCATTAGACATCCAACTGGAAAAACAGAGAGACATTTGGATATATGAGTCTAGATATGGTGGAGAGGCATGTGCTAGAGATGGAAGTGTAGGAGTCATTTAGATCGAGATGCTGGTGAATGCCATCAGACTGATGGGGTCATAGTGCAACTGTGGAAAAGAGAAAAAAAAAACCAGGATTAAATACTATGTCTTTGATATTAAGAGTTAGAGAGAAGAGGAAGCTCCTGTGAAGAATCAGTGAAATAGAGAAAAACCAGCAGAAAGTGGTGCCCTGAAGCCAAATCAAGAACCTGTATCAAAGAGAAATGAGTGACTAAAGCTGGTAATAGGCCAAGAACATGAGGATAGATCATTCAGCATTAACAAGTTAGAACTTCTGTTCTCCCCAGACTCACTCTGGAGCTTCAGTTTGGAGCCCTCTTCCTCCACCGCACAATTTTGCCTGGCTGGCTCTTTGTCACCTTTACAACTTATTTGCACAAAAAATAAAATAAAAAATAAAATAAAATAAATTAAATTAAATTTATTTGCACAGTGAAACCTTTTTTAGATTCCCAGATAAGCACATGACCATTATTTGCTTTCTCTGCCCCCAGAATTCTGCTGCATAGTCTCTGTTAAAGCACTCTCTTTATTTTAACATTAGAATAGAAGCTCCCTGAGGGCAGGAGTCATGGTTTTTTTTTTTGCAACTGAATTACAAGGTGCATTTGTACAGCTGTAATCATCAAGACAGTATGGTACTGGCACAAAAACAGACACATAGATCAATGGAACAGAATAGAGAACCCAGAAATGGACCCTCAACTCTATGGTCAACTAATCTTTGACAAAGCAGGAAACAATGTCCAATGGAAAAAAAGACAGTCTCTTCAACAAATGGCGTTGGGGAAAATTGGACAGCCACATGCAGAAGAATGAAACTGGACCATTTCCTTACACCACACACAAAAATATACTCAAAATGGTTGAAAGACCTCAATGTGAGACAGGAGTCCATCAAAATCCTAAAGGAGAACACAGGCAGCAACCTCTTTGACCTCAGGTGCAGTAACTTCTTCCTAGAAACATCACCAAAGGCAAGGGAAACAAGGGCAAAAATGAACTATTGGGACTTCATCAAGATAAAAAGCTTTTGCACAGCAAAAGAAACAGTCAACAAAACCAAAAGACAACCAACAGAATGGGAAAAGATATTTGCAAATGACGTATCAGATAAAGGGCTAGTATCCAAAATCTATAAAGAATTTCTTAAACTCAACACCCAAAGAACAAATGATCCAATCAAGAAGTGGGCAGAAGGCATGAACAGGCATTTTTCCAAAGAAGATATCCAAATGGCCAACAGACACATGAAAAAGTGCTCAACATCGCTCAGCATCAGGGAAATCCAAATCAAAACCTCAATGAGATACCACCTCACACCAGTCAGAATGGCTAAAATTAACAAGTCAGGAAACGAGAGATGTTGGCAGGGATGCGGAGAAAGGGGAACCCTCCTCCACTCTTGGTGGGAATGCAAGCTGGTGCAGCCACTCTGGAAAACAGTATGGAGGTTCCTCAAAAAGTTGAAAATAGAGCTACCATATGACCCAGCAATTGCACTACTGAGTATTTACCCCAAAGATACAAATGTAGGGATCCGAAGGGGTATGTGCACCCCGATTTTTATAGCAGCAATGTCCACAAAAGCCAAACTATGGAAAGAGCCAAGATGTCCATTGATAGATGAATCGATAAAGAAGATGTGGTATACACACACACACACACACACATACACACAGGAATATTATGCAGCCATCAAAAGGAATGAGATCTTGCCATTTGCAACGACATGGATGGAACTGGGGGTTATTATGCTGAGCGAAATAAGTCAATCAGAGAAAGACATGTATCATATGATCTCACTGATATGAGGAATTCTTAATCTCAGGAAACAAAACTGAGGGTTGCTGGAGTGGTGGGGGGTGGGAGGGATGGAGTGGCTGGGTGATAGACATTGGGGGGGTATGTGCTATGGTGAGCACTGTGAATTGTGTAAGACTGATGAATCACAGACCTGTACCTTTTTTTTTTTTTTTAAAGATTTTATTTATTTGCAAGAGAGAGAATGAGAGACAGAGAGCATGAGAGGGAGGAGGGTCAGAGGGAGAAGCAGACTCCCTGCTGAGCAGGGAGCCCGATGTGGGACTCGATCCCGGGACTCCAGGATCATGACCTGAGCCGAAGGCAGTCGCTTAACCGAGCCACCCAGGAGCCCAGACCTGTACCTTTGAAACAAATAATACATTATATGTTAAAAAAAGAAGAAGAAGAAGAAGAAGATAGCAGGAAGGGAAGAAGAAGGGGGGAATCGGAGGGGGAGATGAACCATGAGAGACTATGGACTCTGAGAAACAAACTGAGGGTTCTAGAGGGGAGGGGGGAGGGGGATGGGTTAGCCTGGTGATGGGTGTTAAAGAGGGCACGTACTGAATGGAGCACTGGGTGTTATATACAAACAATGAATCATGGAACACTATATCAAAAACTAATGATGTAATGTATGGTGATTAACATAACATAATAAAAAAATAAAATAAACTATGAAGCAGAATATTGAAAAAAAAACAAGGTGCATTTGTAGTTAGAAAGTACTCAACAAATTTGTTGAGTAAGTGCCATTATATCTATGTGTCCCTTCCTATGCCTTCAGCACACATGTAAATTATTCAAGTGCCCTCTCTTATCTTTATTCAGTTAGTAATTTTAAGGCCTATTTTCCATAAGTAAAAATTATAGATACCGGATGTTTTAATGATGGCGATATGATGCCATTTTGGGGTGAGTTTTCAATGGGAATATTGGTAGCTATACACCACAGATGGAAAATGATTTAAAAATTAATAAAAGGTGTCAGGAGATGAGTAAATCTCCTGTGTACAGTTCATTTAGAGCATAAGTAAGCATCTTTTAAGAAAAGTCCTTATAAATCCCTCGGGGGGGAAAAATAATTGCTCCATACTCTAAAAGAACTATTAATGAAAGGTAAAACACATAGACTTTGAAAATCAGACCTGTTGTTTGACTTAAGCATTGCCCTCTTTGTAAATAGGATAAAAATGGCACCGTGATCTTCCAAGTAATAGAATCTGGCCACTTAAGGGGTTATGACACAACAATTTTTAACTTAAAAATCACATAATCTGAAAATTCCCACCTGTGACTATTGGTAGAGTCATGTTTGAGGGAGTGTTAGGAAGGATAGAGGTGGAGGAATGTATGAAAGCAGGAGGTATCATGTAGGAAAACGCCATGAGGCTTCAGAGAAAGGACGTATAATACTGAGTGGGATGGGAAAGAGTATGAAATCTATAACCTAATTTTTAAGGTGGATGGGCTGACCTCAGCAATGAGTGACCCGCACAGTTACGCAGTGCCCCTCACTTAGGAGGGCCCCATGCTTGGTTTAATGCTCTGCTATTGCCACCTTGAAATTCTCAATAATACTTGAACACAGGGCCTTGCATTTTCATTTTGCACTGGGCCTCACAAATTATGTGGCTAGTCTTGAAGACCTATCATTGTGGGAAAGATCACTGTAGGAAACCTAAGAAAATAACACAAGCATAAGATTTTTAGGGGTCTGAGTTCAATTTTAAGCAAGAGTGCTTTTCAGAAGAAAAGGAACTGTGTTAGGCATGAACTTTAACAGCACAGTACAACTCATTTCTCTTCACTCTCATTTGTCCCCTGTACTTCCAGGTGCTAACTCATTAGTTCTAAAAAGGTGCTGAGTTTGTGAAGCTACAATTTATAACATCTCCATATATCTATCTATATGTACTTTAATTACTGGGTTCTGACTTGCACAGCTTGATCAATGCTGCAATGCTAATGTCTTAAGGACTCACGATTCATTTCATCATGAGTTAGTTATGCAAATGGAATAAAAAAAAAAGAGGAAGAGAAAGGGAGAAGGAAATCAGGAACAAAGCCCCAGTAACCTGTATTGATTGCTTGCTATAGCTCTCTTTTATCATATCCTACCTAGGCAGCCTTGTGACTTCCTGACCCTCCAAGGCAATATCTTTGATGTCTTCAACCAAGCTTCCAAGTGTTCATTAGTATTAGTGCATAGTCAGAATTACCATTTTGTGGCTAATATCCACAGTCAAGGCATGTTTGAATACTATTTATCTTGAACATAAATGTGGGACAGTGAAGACATGAGTGAATAGAGCATACTATTATTCTTACATGGAATATGACAGATATTGTTGATTTTAATAAGAAATGACCAGTGTGGTTATGACAGAATCACTGTTCAGTTGTGGCTCATTTTAAAATGTAAATAATTGCAAATAGTTTGCATTAACTTCAGATAAATATTCTCAGTAATCGTAGCACAGTACACCATACCCTCCAATAATCATTCACACAGTTATCATGAAAGCAACCTAACCAGTTTCTTGTTAAAAAAATAATCATGTATAATGCACCCCGATGTTCATAGCAGCATTATTAACTATAGCCAAATTATGGAAAGAGCCCAAATGTTCACTGACTGATGAATGGATAAAAAAAATGTGGTAAAATGCGATATATATATTTTTTTCTTTTTTTATGTTTATTTTTTAATGACTTTAATGACTTTTAATGACTTTAATATAAGTCACCATATATTATATATATACATATATGTATATATGTATATATATATAATGGAATATTACTCAGCCAGACAAAGAATGCAATCTTGCCATTTGCAATGATGTGGAGACAGTTAGAGAGTATTATGCTAAGCGAAATAAATCAGAGAAAGACAAAATACCGTATGATTTCACTTATATGTGGAATTTAAGAAACAAAGCTGATGAACATGGTGGGGGCAGAAAAAGAGGCAAACCATAAAACAGACTCTTAACTGAAGAGAACAAACTGAGGGTTGCTGGCAGGGAGGTGGGTGGGGGGATGGGCTAAGTGGGTGATGGATATTAAGGAGGGCACTTGTGAAGAGCCCTGGGTGTTGTATATAAGTGATGAATCACTAAATTCTACACTTGAAACTAATATTACACTGTATTTTACTAACTGGGATTTAAATAAAAACTTGAAAAAAAGGATAAGATGTGAAACAAAATAATCATGTATTGTCCACTGATCTTTTAAAAAAGAAGCAAAAGCAGTTCTATGGAGAATGGTAGTCTTTTAAACAAATGGTTCTGGAACAACATGCAGAAAAAAATGAAATCATACGCTGACCTTATGCCTTTCATAAACATTAGCTCAAAAAGGACAATGCACATAAATGTAAAACACAAAACTATAAAACTTCTGGAAGATAAACTAGAGAAAATCTAGGTGACATTGGATTGACAATGAGTTGTTAGATACACCACAAAAGCATAATCCATGAAAGAAAAAAGTGATAAATTGGACTTAATTAAAATTTAAAACTGCTTTGTGAAAGACACTGTTAAGAGAATGAAAAGACAAGCCACAGACTGGGAGAAAATATTTCCAAAACACATATCTGATACAGGACTTGTATCTGAAATATGCAAGGAATTCTTGAAACTCAATAAGAAAACAAACAGCCTAACTAAAGAGTGGGCAAAGATCTCAAGAGACACCTCTTGAAATATGGAAATGGAAAACAAGCTTATGAAAGGATGATCAACATCATATGTCATTGGGGAATGCAAATTAAACAGTAATATGCTACTACACACCTATTAGAATGGCTAAAATCCAAATCTAAAACTTGTCTTAAAGAGAAGGATCTGTTCATTAAAGAAATAGTCATGACAGGGTGCCTGGGTGACTCAGTCGGTTAAGTGTCTGCCTTCAGCTCAAGTCATGATCCCAGAGTCCTGGGATCGAGTCCCACATCAGGCTCTCTGCTCAGCAGGGAGTCTGCTTCTCCCTCTCACTTTCCCTCTCTTTCAAATAACTAAAATCTTTAAAAAAAAAAATCATGGCAGTCTTCTAAGAAAGGATACTTCTTCAGATTGATTATTTAGACTAAGCATCATGAATTTCAGTGGATTTAATATTACATTTAATTAAAAATATATATACTTTCAGGAATTTAAAATATAGGGGGCCTGGATGGCTCAGTCATTAAGCGTCTGCCTTCGGCTCAGGTCATGATACCAGTGATCTTGGATCAAGCTCTGTGTCGGGCTCCCTGCTCAGCAGAGAGTCAGCTTCTCCCTCTCCAGCTACCCCCTGCTTGTGTTCCCTCTCTCTCTGTCTCTGTCAAATAAATAAAATCTTTAAAAAATGGAAATGAAAATATATAAAAAATACATAAGGAAAGATGTATCTCAGGCATTATAGTCAGAAAATGGAGTCTTGACCCTAGCTTCATAGCTTATTAACCTTTTACATTAGTTACATTCAGTTGTCTCCCTGAGCTTTACTTTCCAGATGCACAAACAGATAAGTAGCGATGCAGAGGGTTTTCCCAGGCTTCAGAATAGGCCTCATGGAGCATTTGCCCAGTTGAGGAACTTGCCTTTCAGGCTCAGAAGAAATGAGGAGGTGACAGTGGGTCCTCTGAAAGGGAGGTGTAAATGCACACAACACCTTTATCATTTAGAAAAGGAAATAATCACTTAGAGTTTGGAACATTCAAAGCCTTTGTGCCAGCTCATTTTCTTCTTAAAGGTAGACCTACAGAAAACCAGGTCATTGTCAGAAGGTTTCTTGGAGGATATTGGTTTAATCAGACCAGAGAGAATTCGACAAATAGAAAGTTTAACGATGTCAGGCAAGAGTGCCCTAACTCCTCTGCTTTACGTTGGGAATGGCCTTTCCATGGGACTCGAGGCCCTTTAGCAGAGTGAGGCTCCCCATTACTGTAATGCCATGTCTGTGTTTGCTCAGCAGTCATCTTTTCCCCACATTTCCGTAGATCTCCAAACATCCTTTTGAGTAATATATTAATTAACTTCTTAGGTTAGTGACCATATCTTCAACAAGGAAGGAGAGTCACGAAGAGAACTTTAACTCCCTTAGAGCCTCTCTAAGGGAACTTTTGTGTGTCGAGGCTCTTACAGACTCTATGCTGATAGCGTTGTGTTTTAAGTACATGTTCCCCTATTTGACTATTTGGGTTCAAACTTGGCTCCACTGCTCTACCACTTGCCTCTCCTATCTATTTGACCTTAAGGAACTTGCTTAACTGCCTTAAACCTTAGTTTGCTTACCATTATTGATGATAGTAGCAATGACTATTTTATATTCTTTTTTATAAAAAATGAGTGATATTATGCAAATAGAGCATACAGCTCAGTTTCTGACTTCAGTTAAACAGTAAGTATTACCTGTTTTTATTAGTGAAGAACAAACTTATTTCCAAATTTTTGGTCATGTGTTATCTTTGTCTTCAAGTGATGGATCCAATATATGATGATACTCACTGAAGGAAGAAGTGTTTTGGCTATCTATCATTCCTTGTTTCTCTGGAATCAGCATTTAGACTTCGAGGTGCCAGGACTCTCCCTAGATAGAAGTCCCTTTGTTTTACAGTAAAATATGTTGATGTACATGCTACCAAATATGAATCAAGTAGTACACCAAAGTGCCCCTGCCCATGGTAAGTAAATGCATAACTTTGGCGCCATACTACAGAAATAAGATGGGCAAGATGAGCCAGTCCAAAAGAACTTGGATATGGGAGGATGAGTATGAGAATGAAACTGGTGGAAGGTACAAGTGAGTACTGACCAGCATCTGAAGCTTTAGATCAAGTCATGCCTGAGAGTGTTGGACTTTCCACTTAGATGAACCAACACTTTCTCTTCTTAAACTAATTTGGGTTGGATTTTTTTAATACTTGCAAACTAAAGCTTCTTAACTGATGTAGCTTATGGCACGGGGCTTTTTTAAGACTCATGAGAAAACACATAACAACACTAGTAAACTGGTAAAACTGGAATAAAATATATAGTAATGCAACACTTTCTCTAGGCATTTTTTGTGCCACCATCATTTTTTTAAATTTTATTTTATTATGTTAGTCACCATACAATAAATCATTAGTTTTTTTTTCTTTTAAAGATATTATGACTTTATTGAGTTTTCTTAAAAAGAGAAATGAGAACAAACATACACCAACTCCACTGGGTGCCATTCGAATGAGTAGACATACTTATTTCATTAGAGATGCTACTAAAATTATAACCCTTTGTCACACAATCTACCTTGTAATGTAATTGCTTGTACATGTGTCTCTTTTCCCACTAAATTGTTAGCCTCTAGAGAAAAAAGAACGGATCTTATTTATATTTGAATTCCCCACAGTGTCTAGTGGTGCCTTGCAAAACCTCAATAAATATTTATAGAATGAAAAAAATGGATGATCTCTTTGTTCCTTCCACATTTTGGAACTTTGTTCATTCTTTTTAGTGTGCTGTTAACCAGACTCGTGGCTGACCAGTTAGATAACTTAAAGCTCATACCATTAAGAAGCTACCTGACTAATATGGCAGGGACCAATTAATCTCTGCAGATTTATCCATTTTCTCTGCTCCGTCAGAAGGGACTGTAGATTAGGTAAAACTAGTAAATAACTTCACAAAGAAAATAACTAAAGTTACTCTTATCTTTAGCACAAACATACCCTTCTCAACTCTTAAAAGTAATGACCTAAAATCCTCAGAATAATATCCTATCCATCAAGCCATCTTATAAATAGCCTTGCTCAGTAATGTAGGGAAAAAGACTGAAGGAAATTGTCCCTACTAAATTATGGAAAGAGACAAACTAAAAGAAAATGACCTAAATTGAATAATAGGATATTTCTTCTTTTTGTAAGTGAAAATAATTGAATATATTTCCTGTGGATCAAACTGATACCTTTTTGCAATTCCCAAGTTATTGTATTTTATATCTCCACATTGCCCACTGTTGTCTTTCAGGTAAAAGACTAAACCATACAGTAATTTCTGTCAACTCCAAAAGTTGAGTTTAGGAGATTCATAAATTTTGTAAACCAAGGTTCTAAGAACACTTAAGGTTAGAAGCTCTGTGGGATTTTTTTAAAAATTTGAATTCTGCTTTTATTTGTTTCCTAATAAAAAGTTTCAAGATAAAACCAGAAGGAAATTGGAATATTTGATTATATTTTCTAAATTGTAGTTGCTAAGCAACATGTACTAGATCACTTTGGGTATTTATTAAAATGCAATTTTGTAGGCCTGACTTATTTTTTTTTTAATTTTTTTATTGTTATGTTAATCCCCATACATTACATCATTAGTTTTAGATGTAGTGTTCCATGATTCATTGTTTGTGCGTAACACCCAGTGCTCCATGCAGAATGTGCCCTCTTTAATACCAATCACTGGGCTAACCCATCCTCCCACCCCCCTCCCCTCTAGAACCCTCAGTTTGTTTTTCAGAGTCCATCGTCTCTCATGGTTCGTCTACCCCTCCGATTTCCCCCCCTTTATTCTTCCCCTCCTGCTATCTTCTTTTTTTTTTTCTTCTTAACATATATTGCATTGTTTCAGAGGTACAGATCTGAGATTCAACAGTCTTGCACAATTCACAGCGCTTACCAGAGCACATACCCTCCCCAGTGTCTATTACCCAGTCACCCCATCCCTCCCACCCCACCCCCCACTCCAGCAACCCTCAGTTTGTTTCCTGCGATTAAGAATTCCTCATATCAGTGAGGTCATATGATACATGTCTTTCTCTGTTTGACTTATTTCGCTCAGCATAATACCCTCCAGTTCCATCCACGTCGTTGCAAATGGCAAGATCTCATTCCTTTTGATGGCTGCATAATATTCCATTGTATATATATACCACATCTTCTTTATCGATTCATCTGTTGATGGACATCTTGGCTCTTTCCATAGTTTGGCTATTGTGGACATTGCTGCTATAAACATCAGGGTGCACGTAGACTTTCAGATCCCTACTTTTGTATCTTTGGGGTAAATACCCAGTAGTGCAATTGCTGGGTCATATGGTAGCTCTATTTTCAACTTTTTGAGGAACCTCCATACTGTTTTCCAGAGTGGCTGCACCAGCTTGCATTCCCACCAACAGTGGAGGAGGGTTCCCCTTTCTCCGCATCCCCGCCAACATCTCTCGTTTCCTGACTTGTTAATGTTAGCCATTCTGACTGGTGTGAGGTGGTATCTCATTGAGGTTTTGATTTGAATTTCCCTGATGCTGAGCGATATTGAGCACTTTTTCATGTGTCTGTTGGCCATTTGGATATCTTCTTGGGAAAAATGTCTGTTCATGTCTTCTGCCCATTTCTTGATTAGATTCTTTGTTCTTTGGTGTTGAGTTTCATAAGTTCTTTATAGATTATGGATACTAGTCCTTTATCTGATACGTCATTTGCAAATATCTTTTCCCATTCTGTTGGTTGTCTTTTGGTTTTGTTGACTGTTTCTTTTGCTTTGCAAAAGCTTTTAATCTTGATGAAGTCCCAATAGTTCATTTTTGCCCTTGTTTCCCTTGCCTTTGGCGATGTTTCTAGGAAGAAGTTGCCACGGCTGAGGTTGAAGAGGTTGCTGCCTGTGTTCTCCTTTAGGATTTTGATGGACTCCTGTCTCACATTGAGGTCTTTCAACCATTTTGAGTCTATTTTTGTGTGTGGTGTAAGGAAATGGTCCAGTTTCATTCTTCTGCATGTGGCTATCCAATTTTCCCAACACCATTTGTTGAAGAGACTGTCTTTTTTCCGTTGGACATTGTTTCCTGCTTTGTCAAAGATTAGTTGACCACAGAGTTGAGGGTCCATCTCTGGGTTCTCTATTCTGTTCCATTGATCTATGTGTCTGTTTTTGTGCCAGTACCATACTGTCTTGATGATGACAGCTTTGTAATAGAGCTGGAAGTCCGGAATTATGATGCCACCAGCTTTGCTTTTCTTTTTCAACATTCCTCTGGCTATGTGGGGTCTTTTTGGTTCCATACAAATTTTAGGATTATTTGTTCCATTTCTTTGAAAAAAGTGGATGCTATTTTGATGGGGATTGCATTGAATGTGTAGATTGCTCTAGGTAGCATTGACATCTTCACAATATTTGTTCTTCCAATCCATGAGCATGGAACGTTTTTCCATTTCTTTGTGTCTTCCTCCATTTCTTTCATGAGTATTTTATAGTTTTCTCAGTACAGATCCTTTGCCTCTTTGGTTAGATTTATTCCTAGGTATCCTATGGTTTTGGATGCAATTGTAAATGGGATTGACTCCTTAATTTCTCTTTCTTCTGTCTTGTTGTTGGTGTATAGGAATGCCACTGACTTCTGTGCATTGATTTTATATCCTGACACTTGACTGAATTCCTGTATGAGTTCTAGCAGTTTTGGGGTGGAGTCTTTTGAGTTTTCCACATAAAGTAACATATCATCTGCAAAGAGTGAGAGTTTGACTTCTTTGCCAATTTGGATGCCTTTTATTTCTTTTTGTTGTCTGATTGCTGTGGCTAGGACTTCTAATACTATGTTGAATAGCAATGGTGATAGTGGACATCCCTGCCGCGTTCCTGACCTTAGGGGGAAAGCTCTCAGTTTTTCCCCATTGAGAATGATATTCGCTGTAGGTTTTTCATAGATGGCTTTTATGATATTGAGGTATGTACCCTCTATGCCTATACTCTGAAGAGTTTTGATCAAGAAAGGATGCTGTACTTTGTCAAATGCTTTTTCTGCATCTATTGAGAGGATCATATGATTCTTGTTCTTTCTTTTGTTAATGTATTGTATCACGTTGATTGATTTGCAGATGTTGAACCAACCATCAGCCCAGGGATAAATCCCACTTGGTCATGGTGAATAATCCTTTTAAGGTACTGTTGGATCCTATTGGCTAGTATTTTGGTGAGAATTTTTGCATCCATGTTCATCAGGGATATTGGTCTGTAATTTTCCTTTTTGATGGGATCTTTGTCTGCTTTTGGATCAAGGTAATGGTGGCCTCATAAAATGAGTTTGGGAGTTTTTCCTTCCATTTCTATTTTTTGGAACAGTTTCAGAAGAATAGGTATTAATTCTTCTTTAAATGTTTGGTACAATTCCCCTGGGAAGACATCTGGCCCTGGGCTTTTGTTTGTTGGGAGATTTTTGATGACTGCTTCAATTTCCTTAGTGGTTATAGGTCTGTGCAGGTTTTCTAATTCTTCCTGCTTCAGTTTTGGTGGTTGATACATCTCTAGGAATGCATCAATTTCTTCCAGGTTATCTAATTTGCTGGCATAGAGTTGCTCATAATATATTCTTATAATTGTTTGTATTTCTTTGGTGTTGGTTGTGATCTCTTCTCTTTCATTCATGATTTTGTTGATTTGGGTCATTTCTCTTTTCTTTTTGATAAGTCTGGCCAGGGGTTTATCAATCTTGTTAATTCTTTCAAAGAACCAGCTCCTAGTTTTGTTGATCTGTTCTACTGTTCTTTTAGTTTCTATTTCATTGATTTCTGCTCTGATCTTTATTATGTCTCTTCTCCTGCTGGGTTTAGGCTTTATTTGCTGTTCTTTCTCCAGCTTCTTTAGGTGTAGGGTTAGGTTGTGTATTGAGACCTTTCTTGCTTCTTGAGAAAGGCTTGTATTGCTATATACTTTCCTCTTAGGACTGCCTTTGCTGCATCCCAAAGATTTTGAATAGTTGTGTTTTCATTTTCATTGGTTTCCATGAATTTTTTAAATTCTTCTTTAATTTCCTGGTTGACCCATTCATTGTTTAGTAGGATGCTCTTTAGCCTCCATGTATTTGAGTTCTTTCCGACTTTCCTCTTGTGATTGAGTTCTAGTTTCAAAGCATTGTGGTCTGAAAATAGGCAGGGAATGATCCCAATCTTTTGGTTGAGTCCTGATTTATGACCTAGGATGTGATCTATTTTGGAGAATGTTCCATGAGCACTAGAGAAGAATGTGTATTCTGTTGCTTTGGGATGGAATGTTCTGAATATGTCTGTGAAGTCCATTTGGTCCAGTGTGTCATTTAAAGTCTTTATTTGCTTGTTGATCTTTTGCTTAGACGATCTGTCCATTTCAGTGAGGGGGGTGTTAAAGTCTCCCACTATTATTGTATTGTTGTCGATGTGTTTCTTTGCTTTTGTTATTAATTGCCTTATATAATTGGCTGCTCCCATGTTAGGGGCATAGATATTTACAATTGTTAGGTCTTCTTGTTGGATAGACCCTTTAAGTATGATATAGTGTCCTTCCTCATCTCTTATTACAATCTTTGGTTTAAAATCTAATTTGTCTGATATAAGGATTGCCACCCCAGCTTTCTTTTGGTGTTCATGAGCATGGTAAATGGTTTTCCACCCCCTCACTTTAAATCTGGGGGTGTCTTTGGCTCTCAAATGAGTCTCTTGCAGACAGCATATCAATGGGTCTTGTTTTTTAATCCAATCTGATAGTCTGTGTCTTTTGATTGGGGCATTTTGCCCATTTACATACAGGGTAACTATTGAAAGATATGAATTTATTGCCATTGTATTGCCTGTAAGGTGACTGTTACCGTATATTGTCTGTGTTCCTTTCTGGTCTATGTTGCTTTTAGGCTCTCTCTTTGCTTAGAGGACCCCTTTCAAGATTTCTTGTAGGACTGGTTTTGTGTTTGCAAATTCCTTTAGTTTTTGTTTGTCCTGGAAGCTTTTTATCTCTCCTTCAATTTTCAATGACAGCCTAGCTGGATATAGTATTCTTGGCTGCATATTTTTCTCATTTAGTGCTCTGAATATATCCTGCCAGTCCTTTCTGGCCTGCCAGGTCTCTGTGGATAGGTCTGTTGACAATGTAATGTTTCTACCATTGTAGGTTACAGATCTCTTGTCCCGAGCTGCTTTCAGGATTTTCTCTTTGTCTCTGAGACTCGTAAGTTTTGCTATTAGATGTCGGGATGTTGACCTATTTTTACTGATTTTGATAGGGGTTCCCTGTGCTTCCTGGATTTTGATGCCTGTTTCCTTCCCCAAATTAGGGAAGTTCTCTGCTATAATTTGCTCCATTATACCTTCTGCCCCCCTCTCTCTTTCTTCTTCTGGGATCCCAATTATTCTAATGTTGTTTCTTCTTATGGTATCGCTTATCTCTTGAATTCTGCCCTCATGATCCAGTAGTTGTTTATCTCTCTTTTTCTCAGCTTCTTTATTTTCCATCATTTGGTCTTCTATATCACTGATTCTCTCTTCTGCCTCATTTATCCTAGCAGTTAGCGCCCCCATTTTTGATTGCACCTCATTAATAGCCTTTTTGATTTCTACTTGGTTAGATTTTAGTTCTTTTACTTCTCCAGAAAGGGTTTCTCTAATAACTTGCATGCTTTTTTCAAGCCCAGCTAGTATCTTTAAAGTGATGATTCTGAGCTCTAGATCTGACATCGTACTAATGTCCGTATTGAGTAGGTCCCTGGCAGTCGGTACTACCTCCTGTTCTTTTTGTTGAGGTGATTTTTTCTGTCTTGTCATTTTGTCCAGAGGAGAATAGATTAATGAGAGAACAAAATGCTAACAGGGTAACAACGTCCCCAGGAAATATACTCTAAACAAATCAGAAAAGACCTGAAGCAGTGGGAAAAGAAAGGGAAAGAGAGAAAAAAGAAAAAAAAGAAGAAAAAAAGATAAAAACAAACAAAAACAGAACAAAACAAAACAAAAAAAACAGAACGTGATCCACTATGATCAGGCTGGTATATAGATCAGTGCCACACATAGATTTTGGGTGTATTTTGGTCTGTTAGATGAAAGTGCCTCCCAAAATTTTAAAGAAAGAAAAACTTATATATATACAAAATAAGGGTTGATATGATGAAGGGATGGAATATGACTGTAAAGATGGAAATTATAAATTATAAAAAATTTTATAAAAGGAATTGATAAGAAGTTGTTTGAAAAAGAAAGAAGAGGATTTAAAAAAAAAAAGGGAGAGAATGTGATCAGGCAGGGGAGTAGGAAAAAACCATACACTAGAGATTTAGGGTATATTTTGATCTGTTAGAAGAAACTATCTCAAAATTTTAAAGAGAGAACAACTTATATATATATGCCAAAAATACGGGTAACTACTATGAAGGGATAGAATATGACTCGATAAATAAAAAATAAAAATGTTTTTTAAAAAAGGGATTGATAAGATGTTGGTTGAAAAAGGGAAAAAGAAAAATTCAAAAAAAAAAGAGTTAAAAAAAATTAACTTTGAAAGACTAAAGAATCACGGTAAAAAAGCCATGAATTCTATGTGCATTATTCCCCTAGTGCTGGAGGTCTGCCGTTCTCATCGATCGGTAAACTTGGTCTTGGCAGGCTGTTCTCGCTGATCTTCTGGGGGAGGGGCCTGTTGCCGTGGTTCCCAAATGTCTTTGCCGGAGGCGGAATTGCCCCGCCCTTGCCCGGTCAGGGCTAAGTAATCTGCTCGGGTTTGCTCTCTGGAGCTTTGGTTCCCTGCAAGTTTTCTGTACAGCTTTGGAGGTGGAGAGTGAAAATTGTGGCCTCCCAATCTCTGCCCCGGAGGAGCTGAGAACTCGGGGCCCCACTTCTCAGTGCACCCCCAGAGAAAAGCCGTCAGTCACTCCTGTCTCCCCGGTCTCCAGCCGCACTCCGTGCTCACATGGCCTGTGACCGCACATTTCTATCTCTGGCACCCGACCCCGTGTGGAGTCTCCAAACCCAGCAGATCCCTGCGGTGTACTCCCGGGCCACTCCTCCCAGGGGAAGAAGGGGAGTCTCCCCAGATCTGGTGCTTGTTGGGTCCCTGCTGGAGGAGCAGTGGCCTGACTGTGCCGTGGATCACGGTTTATGGCAACCCCGAGCTGAGAGCCTGCGCTTGGCCTCCGTCTCTGCAGCTGGCTTCCCCGCTCCGATACCTGGGAGCTCTGCTGCACTCAGGCACCCCCAGTCTTTCTGTGACCCCGAGGGTCCTGAGACCACACTGTCCCACGAGGCTTCCACCCCCAGCTTAGCCACCTGAGTGACGTCCCACAGTGGAGCAGACTTCTAAAAGTTCCGATTTTGTGCTCCACTGCTCTATCACTTGCCAGAAGCGGCCGACGGAGGCCCCTCCCCTGCTGTCTATCCTCCCAAATATCACCTTGGATTCACTTCTCTGCACGTCCTACCTTCCAGAAAGTGGCTGCTTTTCTGTTCAGAGAGTTGTTGCTATTCTTTTCTTCAATCTCCTGTTGAGTTTGTAGGTGTTCAGAATGGTTTGATTCCTATCCAGCTGAATTCCTGAGAGGAGATGAAATCCAGGTCTCCTACTCCTCCGCCATCTTGCTCCGCCCCTAATCATTAGTTTTTGATATAGTGATCCACGCTTCATTGTTTTTGTATAACATCCAGTGCTCCATGCAGTGCCCTCCTTAATACCCATCACGAGGCTAACCCATCCCCTCAACCCCCTCCCCTCTAACACCCTCAGTTTGTTTCTCAGAGTCCATAGTCTCTCATGGTTCATCTCTCCCTCCGATTCCCCCCTCTTCATTTTTCCCTTCCTTCTCCTAATGGCCTCCATGCTATTCCTTATGTTCCACAAATAAGTGAAACCATATGATAATTGACTTTCTCTGCTTATTTCACTTAGCATAATCTCCTCCAGTCCCATCCATGTTGATGTAAAAGTTGGGTATTCATCCATTCTGATAGCTGAGTAATTTTCCATTGTATATATGGACCACATCTTCTTTATCCATTCATCTGTTGAAGGGCATCTCAGCTCTTTCCACAGTTTGGCTATTGGAGACATTTCTGCTATGAATATTGGGGTGCATATGGCTCTTCTTTTCACTACATCTGTGTCTTTGGGTAAATACCCAGTAGTGCAATTGCTGGGTCATAGGGTAGCTCTATTTTTAATTTTTTGAGGCACCTCCACACTGTTTTCCAAAGTGGCTGTACCAACTTGTATTCCCACCAACAGCGTAAGAGGGTTCCCCTTTCTCCACAACCTCTCCAACATTTGTTGTTTCTTGCCTTGTAAATTTTTGCCATTCTAACTGGTGGTATCTCAATGTGGTTTTGATTTGAATTTCCCTGATGGCTAATGATGAACATTTTTTCATGTGTCTGTTAGCCATTTGTATGTCTTCTTTGGAGAAGTGTCTGTTGATGTCTTCTGCCCATTTTTTAACTTGATTATTTGTTTTTTGGGTGATGAGTTTGAGAAGTTCTTCATAGGTCTTGGAAATCAGCCCTTTGTCTGTAGTGTTATTTGCAAATATCTTCTCCCATTCTGTGGGGTGCCTCTTTGTTTTGTTGACCATTTCCTTTGCTGTGCAGAAGCTTTTTATCTTGGTGAAGTCCCAAAAGTTCATTTTGCTTTTTCATGAATCCATAAATTTGGATTCATGAATTTGGATTCATCTCCAAATAGCCTTTGGAGATGAATCTTGAAAGAAGTTGCTGTGGCCGATGTCGAAGAGGTTACTGCCTATGTTCTCCTCTAGGATTTTGATGGATCCCTGTCTCACATTGAGGTCTTTCATCCATTTTGAGTTTATCTTTGTGTATGGTGTTAGAGAATGGTTGAGTTTCATCCTTCTGCATGTGGCTGTCCAATTTTCCCAGCACCATTTATTGAACAGACTGTCTTTTCTCCATTGCATATTTTTTCCTGCTTTGTCAAAGATTATTTGACCATAGAGTTGAGGGTCCATATCTCGGCTCTCTATTCTGTTCCATTGGTCTATATGTCTGTTTTTGTGCCAGTACCATGCTGTCTTGGTGATCACTGCTTAGTAATACAGCTTGAAATCGGGCAATGTGATGCCCCCAGCTTTTTCTTTTTCAACATTTCCTTGGCGATTCGGGGTCTTTTCTGATTCCATACAAATTTTAGGATTGTTTGTTCCAGCACTTTGAAAAATGTCATTGGAATTTTGATTGGGATGGCATTGAAGGTATAGATTGCTCTGGGTAGCATAGAAATTTTAACAATGTTTATTCTTCCAATCCATGAGCATGGAATGTTTTTCCATCTTTTTGTGTCTTCTTCAATTTCTTTCATGAGTGTTCTGTAGTTCCTAGAGTATAGATCCTTTACCTCTTTGATTAGATTTATTCCAAGGTATCTTATGGTTTTTGGTGCTATTGTAAATGGAATTGTTTCTCTAATTTCTCTTTCTACAGTTGCATTGTTAGTGTATAAGAAAGCAACTGATTTCTGCACATTGATTTTTGTATCCTGCCACATTACTGAATTGCTGTATGACTTCAAGTAATTTGAGGGTGGAGTCTTTTGGAGTTTCCACATAAAGTATCATGTCATCTGCGAAGAGAGAGAGTTTGACTTCTTCTTTGCCAATTTGAATACCTTTTATTTCTTTTTGTTGTCTGATTGCTGTTGCTAGGACTTCTAGTACTATGTTGAACAATAGTGGAGAGAGTGTGTGCCACCATCATTTTAAAGTATAGTCCTTACCATCAGAATATTGTAAATTAAACAAGGAGGAAGAGATGTAATGTTACTGTCTCTCACAAAGCAACTGTAGGGCTACTGTTTTTCCTCCATGTCAGGAGACCACAGAGCTGAAAACCAAGCTGAAAACCAAGCTACCAAGTCTCTTGTGTAGCCACTTCCAACTCAGCTCTAAGAAAGCAGTCCGCTGAATGTGGGAAGAGCTGAAGAGGGTAGACCACATGGCAGCAAAATCCCTGTCACAGAGCATTGCAGCTCTGCTTCCTGGTACCTTGGTCTACTTATGGATTTCAGATCCCTTGAGAAAGCAAGTAGATGGACCCTATACACCTGACAGGGAATGAAATCCACTCTTGAACAAGAGCTCCACTGACTGGGTAAAATTCTTATGTTTCCCAGAAGATCTGATTCCAGTTACTATGGGAAAGGGACAGTATGTGTGTATTTCAATTAACAAGCCTCAACCAGTACCTCTTTGGTAGGATGACTCACAAGAATTATTTTGTGGTTTGACTAAATCTATATGGAGATTTTAAATAATCACTAATAATAGTTGTAAATATTTATTTTAAATATATAACAAAGTTGTGGAAAAATATATATTATATTTCTAGGTATGCTTCTAGTTTCTTAAAAATAAATTTAAATTTTTTCTGTTATTAAATGTAAAACTTTTTAAAATTTGGAATACTTTTTATTCTATGGTATTATCTTCATTTGTTTCTCTATAAAGTAGAAATGTTTAGAGAGGCCTTTGTGAAGCTGAGTAATAGAATTCCATAGCTCATTTTCATTCACCAGTATCAATGTTCTATTTATAATTTTTGGATCAGGACAGTGGTTTTAACCTAACAGCCTTTCTTTAAAAGACTTATTGAATTATATTTCATATGTACTTGGATATATATTTATATATTCTAACATATATGTTATACAAGTATATATGTATTGTATACATATTATACATAAGTTTAATAACATAACATATATATGTTATACAAGTATATAAAAATACCATATATATATTATGCAAGTATGTATGTATTGTATATATATCATATATGTTTAATAAATATATTTAATATACATGTATATACAAATATTTATATATCCATCTTTTCATTTCTATTAATAATTTTATGTATATATATGTGTATGTATATGTGTGTATATATATATATATCAACCCCAGTTAAATAAGCTGTTCTGTCCAGTTTTACTCCTATTAAATATTTTCCACTTAAAAAATACTAAAGTTTGAATTTAAAATGTACCCTGAAACATTAGCACACTCAAGTAAAAAAAGCCTCAAAGGGTGGTCAGACCAGGAGTCCGGAAAGAACAGTTAATGGTAAAAATTTTTCCAGAAGCTGCTTAAGTAGAATAAGCATGTAGGGCTGACAGAAGAATGTTTGAGTGAAAGACCTCTCTCTCTCTCTCTCTTTTTTTCTAGTCCTTTTCATTCCTCCTTCATCCTTGCCCTCAATGTCCCTATGGAGAACCTGGCCTTTAATAGGCCCCTGGTAGTGCCTCTTGCTGTAGTCTTAAACTTCTCTTTTTCCTGTTAAAATCTAATTATCCTTGTATCCTTCTCTAAGAACCTTGCAAGAAAACCTATGTGATAGCATCTCCAATTAATTAGCTCGTATAATTATGTTAATAGCTTAGGATTTTGTTTGTTTTTTTCTTATTTTGAAAATTGTCTGCTGGGAGTATTTGTTTTTCGAAAGAAGACTCCTGGAGACTTGAAGACAATACCATAGATTAAATCATAGCTGGTAAGAATTTATGAGGCCTGGGAGAGAGATATATTATGAAAGCTTACGGGGAAGGAATCTTTTATAACATTTCTCAAATTGTCCCAGATAGACAGCCTCTTCTCTGTTCACACATAAGATAGATCCTAATTCAAAACCGCTAAACCTTTTTGATGGTGTTACTCACATCATGAAGTCTCCATAATGTAAAAAAAAAAAAAAAAGGAAAAAAGTAGGAAATAGAATGTGAAGAGATGAGTAATATTTCTGTCTTTCACAGGAATTCATGGCTCAGATACAGGGTCACTGAGATTTCAAACCTGGCACATTAGTAACAGCACAAGACAAACGAAATACAAAATGGACATGACAAATTTGATTTATTCCAGGCAAAGATATACCAACCGAGGGATAGCTATTGTGATATGAAATTATAAATGCTACCATCACATGCTGAAGAAGATAAACAGTCTCTTATTCACTTTGATTTTTCTATGTCTAAATTTAAACTGGAAAAATGCTTTCCACTTACGTGCATTTAAAGGTTAAATCCTATGACCAAGGTAAAAATAAGCACCCCAAAAATGGAGTTTGATTTAAGTAGTGCTGCTAAACCTCCTCCTCGTCATTCCAATAGAACTGATTCATTGCTTGGTTATGAGTCAAGACGTTTGATGATTATCAGATTATTTATTTTTTGATTAAACTCTTTTCTGCCTCATGCAAGATCAAGCTCATTTAAATGAGGTTAAGGTCTTAGCTGATTCTTTTATGTGTTAAACAGTTTTCCTCTTTCAGAAACTTTCTTTCCATCAGGTGCTTGCAGTTGGAGAAATTTTTGTGTTTCCCCTAAGGAAATGTAAGGAGGGGTGTGCTAAAATGGTTAGTGGAAGAATCAGTAGTTAAATTTTCTTCAAATATTTAATAGGCCTCTAAGGTATTATAGTTCTCTGTGGATCTACTTAACTGCTATTCCCAATTTTGGGTGACTAATTTTCTTCATCAAAGAAATGGAATCTTTGCTGGCCTATGCAAAATACGCTTAACTTTCCTTGTTGACATTTCCACTGATGGAATAATCAGTGTAATTATTAGGATTATCCTGGGTATGGCTAAATGGACTCAAAGTTCATAAAATGAGCAGGATTTTCTTCAAAAGTTCAAAACTTTTAAAAGAATTTGTCATATAAAATGTTCATTGTGCCCAATCACAGTTAATCAATAATATCCTTAAAAGTGTACAACTGAGAAAAGAAATAAAATATTTTGACTTAGGCCTTTATAAAATTATCAGCAATTGGAATATTAGTCAATATTTTTTAGTCATGAAATACGTTAAATATGCACACTAGACATTAGGTACACATAGTCCCTTTCTGACAAAGAATTAGATGGGATTAGTAAAACACATTGTATTAGCTATTATTCTCATGGTCAAAATGATAGGAACTAAACAAAAGCAAATTTAAAAGCAACAAGTATAATTTATTGGCTGATTCAGCCCAGGAAAAAGTTGAACAACCCACCCAAGAGAAAATGCAGGTGTGCTGCTTGCTGCCAATACACCGCAAACCAGGAACCCAGATGCCATTGGTATCCTCTTGGCCTCTTACCTCTACTCTCCTCTCTCACTACAGACCGGCTTTGTCCAGAGGGCGGTGTTGGAAATGATACCTCTCTAGCTAGTAACAACAGAAAGATATTTATTACATTTATCAAAAGTGCATAGGTTCTTAGGGAAGCTGAAAAAATAGCACCTTGGCTGAATTTCCAGGAACACCTTCCAAAGGCACATTGTAGAACTAAACCACCAAGAGCACTGCTGCCTCTGTCCTTACTGGCGAGTTTCCAACATAACTGTTAGTCCAGTAGAGCTGCTGGTGGCAGAAACCTCTGCCTCTGCTCTACTCCATGCTAATAAAACCTATGTCTCATACCATGACTCTTTCCCCAGAAATTCAGTTTTGAAAGTATGTCTCATCCAAAGACACTGGATTGGCAGAGTCCAAAGCCTACCTAGAACCCTAGCTGAAAGGAAGTCTGCAAAGGTAGTTTTAGCCCGTCAGCTTCCATAGTATAAGAAGGCACTCCAGAAGGAGGTTGAAATGGATAAAGGATACTGAGTAATCCATAATACACACTATAATCATGAAATATGCCTAGGATGTCTTGGGTTTATAGTTTAAAGATACAATTATTAGGAAGAGCTTTACACAATGCTCTTAGAAGTTTAAAAATTCCTAGGGAAGAGCCTCAGAATTTACCTCTTCTTTCACTGATATGAGCTCTAGACTAACTCTGGTCTGTGTAAAGGGTCACCTGTATAAAATGCTCATTGTTATGGTGACGATGCTGATAGGAACCGAAGTTTCTGGAAAAGGAGTGCTGGACCAATAATCTTGTAAGTGTTCATTGTATGTTCATGTGTGTATATGTATGTATGAATTTATCATTTATATCTGTATATGTACATGAATATATATTCAGGTATCTAAATTCAGATTTACTATAGTGAATAATAAATGCTAAGTAAGTGACAGTGTTACAGAAATTTGGACGTCAGAGATGATACAAAAGTTACAGAAGAATGTTTTCTGCTGCTGAACCTTCAAGTTGAACATTTCTTGGGCAAGGGTCAGAATAGCAAAAGCGCAATTTGGGGATCATAACTGACTCTTCTTTTTTTTTTTAAGATTTTATTTATTTATTTGACAGGGAGAGATAGCGAGAGCAGGAACACAAGCTGGGAGAGGGAGAAGCAGGCTTCCTGCTGAGCAGGGAGCCCGATGCTGGGCATGATGCTGGGCGCGATGCTGGGCTCGATCCCAGGACTCTGGGATCATGACCTGAGCTGAAGGCAGACGTTTAATGACTGAGCCACCCAGGTGCCCCACAACTGACTCTTCTTAGAGGCAGAGAAGAATGGAAGAAATTTTGAAAAGGAAAATTTGAAGTCAGATTTTACTAACTCTTGATCTACTGGAAAACTTGATGTTTCCTTCTAAGTAATGTATTAAATATGAAGGCATTAAACAGTATTTTAGAAGGTTAATCTAGTAGTGGTGGTATGAAAGACAAATTTGGGAAAAAACCAAGTACAGAAAGACTAGAAAGGAGAATAATGCAAGTATTTATTTTAGGCATGAAATGATACAACTGAACTAGGATGGTGGAAGGAACAATGAAAAAGATGAAGCAAATAAATTGTGTTTTTTATCAAACATAGTTTTAAACGTATAATATTTCTTCACATTATTTGGACAATGTATAAAACTTTTTGAGTTAAAAAAACATAAAACATAAAAACAAAACTTATTTTTCATGCAACAACACTCTATATTGCTACATATACTTAATAAAATGGTATATTTAAGTTTGAAAAACCATGGAGAGTTAGATCAGCCTAATTTTCCAAAGCTAAATTATACAAGTTAAATTATTGAACAGGAGCTAACAGAACTTCCAATTAGAGAAGGGGGAAAGCAGAGTCCCTAGAAACTGGTTAGGTAATCAGTATTCCAATTTTCCATTTCCAAGGAAAGCAGGCTTAGAAGATGCATGAACTGTCATAATTTGTGACTTACTTTGCCTGGCATCAGAGTGAAGACTTTAAAGGCTCACATTTCCTAAGGGAAAAAAGGCTAATTAGGTAAAGATGACATGGAAGTAAATCGCAATGTTCTAAAAATCTTGGCAACTACTCTCATTACTTGCTTTTTCATTTCTGCATAAGGGGACCTGTGCTAAGATGGCTTTACCCTCAAATAAATCCTAAACCTATTTCCCCCTTCACTTTATCTGACTATTCACCATTCAAATGGTTGTGTGTGTTTTAGGGAGAGCTTGGTATGCAAGAACTAGAGATGGTGGCAGACAGAGAAATTCTTCTTTCTTGCTTGGCTACCTTAAATTTACTTTCCTGATTACAGGAATTAAAATTCAAGATGATTTTTGACAGTCATTTTAATTGTGTTTTACCACTCTTGCCTTTTAAACTAGAGTATCAGTCTGAAATAAGAGGATTTATAACAGCCATGATTCGCTTTGTTAGAAGGATACACATGAACAATCAATACACAGTAATGAAATGGAACACTTGAGTTGTGGATTTTTCAGATTCAAATTTCACTGGGAGCAAAAAACAAGGAAAGTTTCCTATCCATGCATGTCTATAAAATAGACATGGCGGTATATTATATAGAAATCTTTCTAAATTCCCATGGGCGAAGACTTTGACTTGTTTACAAGTATTTGCTCTTCAAGTTAATTCTATAGCTCTGTATCTGTGTCATTCACTTGACCTTCACTGAAACTATGCCTTGTTCCAAGTTGGATTATTTCAAGTTTGTAACTATAAGTTTTACAGTTTTACCCTAATATCCGTGATCTTTAGAAGAGTATATGGAAAAGTTACATGCCTTCCTTTTCAATATTACTCCCATAGGAAAGATGTCAGAATGCTTTTCAATAAAAGAAATGACTCACCTTTAAGTGAAATGTTAGCTAGTGCTTATGAAAAGGCAGTCCCATATCCATAATTTGCTACTTTATAGGATTAGTTGATGACAAATTGCCCCTTATTTATATTAGAATGCTGTTCTTTTTTTTTCATTTCCCCCAAATAAATTTTAAATTGTAATCATAGTCTCCAATATTAAATGTAATTCAGCAGCAGAAAGGATAATTCTTACTCTTTTTTTTCTTTAGCTTAGTTCGGAATATAAATTGGTGGAGGCTTAAAGCCTCTGTTTCAATTGGCCTTGCTTATTCTCAGCATAACCTTGAAATAAATTTATTGTTTTTCATTTATATTTAAGGTCAGAATTTATATTAAGGTCAGAAAGATAAGTTAGGATCTATTGCACTGGTTGTAACTGCCAATAAAATATTTCACCACAGTCTGGGGAGTACCTAGTACCTCATCATAAACAGTATGAAACACAGTCTCTCAGAGGTTACTGTTTTGCACTACTTGTCCATACAAGAAAATAACGTATCTGCACAGCTGAAGTTTATATGATAGAAGATAATAGAATGATATTACAGTTTAGGAATTCTTTAGCTGAGCTTCTTGGCAAATTGGGGAGCTGCAACATTTTAACAAATAATATTCATTAAATGAATATGTTAAGAGTAAAAATGTTTTCACTAATAAAAACCAGTACATTTCTTTTCATCTACATCATGAATACAAATATTTTTAGACTCAAATTGTCTAACGTGAGTGAAGCAAAATCAGTAGCTAAATACCTCCTATTCATTACTTTCATAATATTACTTCTGTAACATCAGTTAATACATAAATCCAATTAATTTTCCTCAGAAAATTTCTAACCTTTGAAATCGTATTTTACATATATTTTATATGCAAAATTTCACCAATTTTAATTGTACAGTTTGATATGTTTTAACAACTATATAAATCATGATATAGAATATTTTCATTGTCACAAAAAATCCCCTTGTGCTTGTTTCTATTAATTACTCCCATAATTCCCTACCCCTGGCAGCCACTTACCTGTTTTCTAGCCCTCAAGTTTTAGAATTTGCATTTCTACAATGTCATATATAAGTAGAATCATATATATGTAGGCTTGTGTTCTTGGATTTTTAAAATTAATGCTTTTGAGGTTTATTCATGCTGTTGCATGTGTCAGCAATTTGTTCTTTTTTTTTTTTCCCTGAGCGTTATTCCACTGTCGGACATACATTTTCATTTCAGATTTGAATAGAAGTGGTGATTGTGGATATTCTTGCCTTTTCCTGATCTTAGTATAGAGCCTGCTGTTGGTTTTTAGATGTCCTTATTTGGTTGAGGAAATTCCCTTCTACTTCTAGTGTACTGAGAGTTTTCATCATGAATGGGTATGGAATTTTGACATGTACTTTTCCTACATCTGTTAGATGATCATAAGCATTTTCTTCTTTGTTCTTTTGATATGGTGAATTGCATTCATTCCTGGAATAAGTTTTACTTGCTTATGATTTCTTATTATTTTTGATATTGCTATATGCATTTGCTAAAATATTGTTATATATTTTTAGATCTGTGCTTATGAGGCATATGTGTAATTTTCTTTTCTTGTAATGTCTTGGGGTTTTGTTATGAGAGTAATGCTGGCCTCCAGGTTTTAAATGGGAGCCAAACAATTGTTCTTAGAACTTTCTAGGGTCTGTTTTTATTTTCATATTGAGCACAGGTAGAGTACCAAGAAGTGAATTTCTCTTCTAGTTTCTGAAAGAATTTGTGAAAAATTGGTATTATTCCCAGTCCTGTGGGAAAGTTTTTAACTATAAATTCAATTTCTTGAGTGCGCTTTTGTAGTTTGTGCTTACAAAGAATTTGTCCCATTTTATCTAAAGTTATCATATCCATTGGTATAAAGTTGTTCATATATTCTCTAATTATCCTTTCAATATCTGAGGCATTTGTCCCTCTTTCATTCCTAATATTGGTAATTTGTGTCTTTTCAAATCTTTTCACTTCTTATCAGTCAGGTAATTGATTTGTCCATTTTGTTGTTTTTTCAGTGCACCAGGCTTTGGTTTTATTGATTTTCTCTTTCTCTTAGTATTTTTTTTTATTGATTTCTGCTGTTATACTTAATTTTTCCCTTCCGCTTCCTGGGTTAATTTGCTTTTTTACCCAGGTTTAATTTACCCTTTTGTATTAAGTTTTTAAAGTTGGAATCTTAAATCATTCACTAAGTCTTTGATGTGTTTCAGCACAGGCAGTCCCTGAGTTCCAATTTTTCCACTTTATGATGGTGTGAAATTGGTACACATTTAGTAGAAACCATATTTCAGATTTTGAATTTTGATTTTTTTTCCTGGCATGGTGATATACCGTACAGTACTCCCTGGTGATGCTGGGGAGAGGTGGTAAGCTGCAGCTTCCAGGCAGTCACGTGATCCCGAGGGTACACAGCTCATAAACTTATAACCATTCTGTTTTTCACTATGAGTACAGTATTCAATAAGTTACATGAGATATTCGACACCTTATTATAAAACGGACTTTGTGTTAGATGATTTTTTCCAACTGCAGGCTAGTGTAAGTGTTCTGAGCACATTTAAGATAGCTTAGGCTAAGCTATGATGTTCACTAGGTTAGGTATATTAAATGCATTCTGACTTAACAATATTTTCGTTTAGGATGGGTTTATTGGGATGTAATCCCATCGTAAGTCAAGGAAGATCTGTATAAATGTTTACTGCTATGCATTTCTCTCTGTGCACTGCTTTTACTGCACTCTACAAATTCTGATATTTTATGTTTTAATTTTTGTTCATTTCAAAATATTTTCTGATTTTCCTTTTGATTTCTGCTTTGATGTATTAGTTACTTAAAAATTATTAATTTTTAGGGGCGCCTGGGTGGCTCAGTCGTTAAACGTCTGCCTTCGGCTGGGGCCCTGATCCCAGCTTCCTGGGATCGAGCCCCGCATCGGGCTCCCTGCTCGGCGGGAAGCCTGTTTCTCCCTCTCCCACTCCCCCTGCTTGTGTTCCCTCTCTCACTGTGTCTTTCTCTGTCAAATAAATAAATAAAATATTTAAAAAATTATTAATTTTTAGTTACTTAAAAATATTAATTTCCTAATATTTTGGAGATTTTCCCAAATTCGTTTTGTTGTTGCATTCTAATTTCACTCTATTATAGTCAGAGAACATATTTTGTATGATTTCAGTTCTTCTTAAATGTTTTAAGACTTGTTTTATGGCTTAGAATATGGCCTACCTTGATGAATATTCTGTGTACATTTGAAAAGAATATGTATTCTGGTCTTGTTGAATGGAGTGTTTCATAGATGTCAGTCGGTCAAAATGGTTGATAATGCTGTTTAAGTCTTTCATATACTTATTGATTTTGTCTCCTATCATTTACTAAGAAAGGAATATTAAAATTTCCAATTATAATTCCCACACAAGTCAAGGAAGGCTTCACATTGTGTGTGTAATGATGAGCAAGAGAACTGGGTCCTTCAAGATGTGAATGAGAATTCAAAGAAAGTTAACTGCAGAAAAAGAATCCTAGAGTAAAATATGTATCTAGTAAAAATTAGCTGAACAAAATTATAAAATTTTACCCATTTTGTAACTACAACTATCTTTTATTTTTTTTAATTTTTAATTTTTTTTAATTTTTTTAAAGATTTTATTTATTTGAGAGAGACAGAATGAGACAGAGAGAGAGCATGAGATGGGGGAGGGTCAGAGGGAGAAGCAGACTCCCCGCTGAGCAGGGAGCCTGATGCAGGACTCAATCCCAGGACTCCAGGATCATGACCTGAGCTGAAGGCAGTCGCTTAACCAACTGAGCCACCCAGGCACCCTACAACTATCTTTTAAAAATACTTTTGTTCATAGATAAGAATAAGAACAGATTAGAAAAAAAGTGGAATTTGGGGTATTTGTGAAAATTTTTTACTTTATTATTTTGTTAATGCTGCTTTAATGCACCTTGTATGATAGAAAAAAAAAGTTAGAATTTAGATTCAGTATATTGAGGTAATAAGTTCCTTAATGTGATATATCCAGAGTTTATTTACAAAACTAAAACCAAAAATATTTTCTGTGAAATGAGAAGTAGGTCTGAAGAAAGAGGGAACTGGGAGATTTGGCAATTTAACATTATTGCCAATTCATTAAGAGCCTCATAGTCATGCCAAGGGCTCAATACTTTATCCTGCTGGCAATGGGACTCATCAAAGGATTTCAGGGAGTAAAGGATGGGATAACCTATGGAATTTGTCAAGACCACTTTGTCATGGAATTAGAGGATTGATAGCAGAAAGAAGCAATTAAGCATTGAGAATTCCTCTGAAAGTCAATGAAAGCCTAAATAGGAGGGGGTTGCCCCAACTTGGGGAAAATTTCCTGAAGGAAATTCATAGGACATCATTTGTAGGTGAATAATTAGAGTGGCGAGTTCCAATAAATTTAGGCTTGATGATAAGTTGCACTAGAAATCATGCTTAAAAATAAGAGAACTTTTATTAGGGGATAGGTAAATGCTTTGTCCAGTTTTAAGTATATGAAGTTTGAGTTCCCTATGGAACTTCTAGGTAGAATTCAGTAGATGGCTAGAAATCAAGCTTGAAGGTGTGGCACTAAATCCTAGAAATCGATGAAATTTTTTAGAAAGGGAGAAAAAGGTTTAAGAATAGTAATCTGGGCAGTAGGATTGGATCAGAAGTCAATAATGAATGGTTTAGGCAGAAGACACAAATCTATAGCAAACTTGGCCATATCATATCATGGTGTTTATTTTGTGAGCAGGTTAACTGGCTCTAATGAGAAGCAAAAGTTCATCTAATGGATCCCATGCTATTTCTGACCAAGATGAAACAAAATGAAAAAATCCTAGGTTTACATTTCTGGGATCATTTCCATTTTGAAATGGTTTGGCTTATTTTTGGGGACAAATCTCGAAGACTTTTTTTCATTTCTAATTATAGGGCATGATATAATACAGTTTTCTCTAAATTAAACCTGTTCATCTTGATCTCATAAACCCTCTTCCTTTCCCCCTCCCCCTCAAAAAAATAATTTTACAACAAATTACATATGAATCTGAGAGTTTGCTTCTTTGGGCAGTTGAACAATCTAATTGGATAAGCATCATTAAGTTTAAGAATTCATAATTGTTGTTTTTTCTGCTGTGGTTTTTCTGCTGAGTGACTTTTTTTTTTTCAAAGCCTCTTAGAGAACCCAAACTCATTCTCATATCCTCCAGATCTCCATTACCACATCAGCACAGATAAGCCATTGTTGCAAATGCTGGAGTCAAGAGCACATTGATCTTTCATAGTAGAAGCAATTTCCTGTTTTCAAAAAGTTGTAATGAGATTTAAAAAACACAAACAAATCTAATATATCCCAGTAGAGATTACAGAGTTGGATAAATGCAGACAAACTGATGTTTAAACTCTTACAACCTTCTCTAACATTCTATTGTTCATTTGCCAGCAGGATTCTCTACTGAAAAAGTGGAGAGGATCTGAGACACACGTGGCCTAAAATATATGTCCCAAAGCTGAAATATATACATAATTTACATTCATTTAAAAAGGGAAGACCCTGTCTTTTGTAGCCTCTTAACTGTTGTAGAGATTAATTTTTATTTCAAAATATGACAAAAAGAGATTATTTCTATGGAACTAATTTTCTAATATTACCATTTGTGCTCTGAGAATAGTCAGGACCAATTCTTTACCCCCAGATAGAAGACATATGATGTTATTTAATTATTGAAAGACTTCTGGTATATTAAAACTATAAGACAGTTTTTAGATTTTCAACTTTGAAGACTTTCTTTTAGATATTCAGCAATGTTACCACTCTCTACCAGTAATAACACAGCTATAATCATATCAGAGATGGTTGCAATTCACCATCCATATTTCAAGTTATCACATGCCTTTCAATTAATCATGAAAGAAAATGAGGAAGCATGTTCCTGCTAGATGCATGCAATATTTAGCTGCCCCAGCCCACCCCCTACACCATCTGTTTCATTTTATTTCCAGTAAGGTCATCACGCTTGCTGAGGGGGACTTTGCCACTTAACCACCGGGCTAATGAAGTTGTTTCCTTAAGGGTCTCCCCTTTTCCTTCCAAGCTGTTCACTCCACCTGACCCATCTCTGTCAGATTAATATTCCCCAAAAGGCCTTCTGTGATCATTTTATCAGGACAAGATGGTCTGCCTTTCATGAGCTTTGTATGAGATAAGAGACTAAATTGGTCTAGGACTGAAACAGTAAACACATGATTATTGATAGTCAAAGCGAAGAATGTTTTCTTGGTGACTCTTTATTTTACATTCAAACTTAATGAACTCTTCCTCCAAAAATTAAAAAATTAATAAATAAATTCTAATTTATTTAACACCGTGTTCCAGGAAGCTTTTATTACTTAAAGATGAGTGTTAAACTTCATTTCTTACCTTTTCTGCTGCCCGCATCTCCCTCTCCATTCTCTAGCACATCCTTTCATCTCATCATCCATTAACTCTGGGAGGTCTCCAAATAGCCCTTATCCTTCCAGTGCTCTGTCTCTTTGCTTGTGGAGTCTGGTTTTGGCACATACGTTACGATTCACAAAAGCGTGTGCATTTGATAAGGTAGTCCTCAAACATTTCTGTGTACACTAGCCTAATATCATCAGAGAGAAATGGCAGATTTGTCTTTTTGTGCCTTACTCATTGTACCATCAGTTTGTACATACTTACAAACTATAGCAAATTACTTCTAAACAGAAGGAACTTCTGACCATACTTATTCCTTTGTTCAATAAATGTTTACTGAAGGTATATTACCTTTTATGATCTACAGAAAATGTACAATGCTAACAATGATTAAGTTCTTGTTTTCTCTAAGGCAGAGTACTCAGAAATTAACATGCATCACAACATTTTCATTAATCCTTAAAAAACTCTCAAAGGTGAGTTTTATTGCCCTCATTGACAAGATGGGGTAACTCAGGTCCATAGAGACTGAAAAGCTTACCAATGCTGCCCAGCTGGGAACTGGAGGGCATCATTGAACACAAAGCAATACTGCCCTTCTCTTAGACATATCTTACTTTTTATTCATGAGTCTGAAGTAGCAAGCACTGCTTAAGCTTTCTATAGGCCCTTGGGGATTCTGTGACTTGCCCAAGATTATTAGTTAAGACACAGCTGAAATCAGCTGAAAGATCTTTTGAGATCTATGTTCTTACCACCCTGAACGCGCCCGATCTCGTCTGATCTCGGAAGCTAAGCAGGGTCGGGCCTGGTTAGTACTTGGATGGGAGATCTATGTTCTTTATTTTTTTTTAATATAAACTATTCCATTTATTGAATAAAAACTTATTGAATTATTCAATTCTGTGTTCTTTTAATGACCCCTTCTTGTCACAATAATGTCCTTCTTTAGTTATTGATTTTGAGTTTCCAGTGTAAGTTTCAGCCAGATTAAACCAAGCAATACAATTTTGTGTGTTTCTAAAAATAATTCTCTCTTGCTTTTATGCCTTTGCCTAATGTTCTAACTGCATAAAGTTTCCACTCCAAGTGAAGAAAAACTGTCAATGTACTAGCACTCCAGCAACTTTGTAACGTAACATTGCAAAAATCTGTGCAAAAATCGGACAGCTTCATTTGTCCGAAAGAAGTAGTTTTGTTTGAGCTTTATTATATATTTTTAAGCTAAAGGAAACACAGAGGCAATGATTTAGCGTGCAGCATGGGTTTGCCAACACTAGTTAAAATTAGACCTGCCAGCTAACCCCTATTTCTCACCTCTGAGTCCAGCAAATAAATTATAAATGTTGGCACAATATTTATATTATTATTTTTATAGCCCACAATTTACAACCCTGGCTGTCCTTGAGAGGTTTCGTGTATTTGTTACAGTCTCCTCCAGGGAGGATTCATTGAATGGTGACTCGACCTCTGTGCTCAGGGAAAATTCAGGCTCATTCTACTATATTCCATTTCCCAAGAAACATTACTATTCCTCATTGATTGTGTACAAAGGATTAATTATGCTGCCACTTGGTGTATTCACGTCCTTGGTGGTTGTATTGACTCGCTGACTTGAAAATGGTCAGTACACGTCCTGCAGCGGGAGGTGTTTGTTCTGGAAGCTGTCTCCCTGCTGTAATTTGCTACCACACAGACGCTGTCTGTATTTCAGAAGAACCGGTGGAACAGGCAAAGTCTTCATCAGCTGCTTATTTTTACCTTTTCAAGAGAAAGTAGGTTTACTAAATTAACCAATAGCAGTACACAGTGATGAAGAGCAAACATATCTAGGCTTGATCCCCAACTCTACCAGTTACTGGCTCTGTGACTCTTAGGTAGGCAGCTTACTTAAACATTCTGTGCTTGAATGTCCTCAACTTTAGAAACGTGGGTAACAATAATCTCCACATCACAGTGTGAGGAGAGGAGTCATTGAGATAAAGCAAATCACCTAACAGAATGTCTAGTAACTGACACTCAGAAATGTAGCCATCACTTTGATGCCATTATTATTGCACATAGATGCTGTTTAGGGGATAGTAAATACGTAGTCTAGGGCAGTGATTGCAAGCTTCTCTTTTTTCTTTTTCTTTTTTTAATGATCTATCTAGGAGCTTAATCTCTGCTTATCTATTTATATAATGTGTCTACTTCCTTTTCCTCAGACAACAGAAATAAATGACCACCGTTCAAAATATTCCTCCTTGGACTTTTTTTTCCCTTCTTAGTACCTGATGTAAAGACTATGCTCAAATAATTGTGAGTTTTGTAACTGTCTAAAAGTAGGTCAGTGATTAACCTTGAAATATGATGGTTTCTTTCCATCCATATCATTTAAGTCCGTTTCTTTGGACATAACCAGCATCACCAAACAAATTTATCTCCCTCCCTCTGATGGGGAAACACACACTGGGATTTCTAAGCAGCACAATAACGCACTGTATCTTACCACCTAGACTGTTAGTACCCTAAGTACCACAATGTGTGCCATTTCATTATTTGTCTATAGTCCAGCAACAACCTTGTCTCACTTCTTCAGTCCTTGCCCTGAAGAAACTAGGTGCTCTTTTTTAAACTATATATAAACCACATCAGAATCCTGTTCAACACTGATCAGTTCTTGCTGTCGTACTTGGAAGAAACCCAAACTCCTCAGCACAGCCTACAGGGACTTCCCTGAGTTGACCCCTGCCTAGTTCTCTGACCCTGTCTCCTGCTTTTCCTTCCTTGGACACTAGGTTCATCATCTTAATCTTCTTGCTTTTCAAAGGCATCAAGTGCATTCCTGACCAGGGATCTTTGTACTTGTTCTTTCTCCTAGAGGCTTTTTCTCAGATCTTCAAATAGTTTCCAAAGTTGTGTCTCCCAGGTTTCTGCCAATACATTATTTCCATTGAAATGCCTTCCTTGACCGCCCTCACTGCAATAGTCCTTCTCTTTTATCACTCCCATTCTCTTACTCTGTTTCTCTTTATAATACTTACCATTTATAATACTTACCACTTTTCTATATAAAACTTAACCAATATTTGAAATTTTAGTAATTTATGTATTTATTTATTTGTGATCTGTCTCTCCTACTAGAAGGTAAGCTGTAGGAAAGCAAAGATTTTTACCATTTTGTTAATGGCTCTGTCCCAACAATCCAGAGCCTGAAACAGTGACTGGCTGAGAGAAAGTAAGTTAGTATATGAATGAGCGACAAAAGAACCTATCATGTATTCACTCAGAAGTGAGGAACTCGAACCTTTATTATTTCAAACACAGAAAACAATGTTTTGTCTTCTTGCTTTTTTTCATGAGAATGTCATCCTCTTCATTTATTGTAATTTATCTATTTAATCATGCAAATACCATTTAATGAACAAGCCTATCATTATAAAAATATGTTTTATCATGAAATCCTTTAAAAATCTGCTGGATGAAAAGTAATAGCTATGAATCATTTAAACCATTTCTGTATTTCCAAGGTTATATTATTCACCTATATAATACCAAGAATCTGACCTACTATTTCACTGAAAGTTAATGAGATTCCTCTCACTGAAATAGTATTTTTACTCTACCTGAGTTTTAGAAATACAATTGTAAGAATGTGAGCTACTGTGACTATGATATCTTATTAGTGTGGCCTAATTTCAATTAGAACTTGGAGTTATGTGGGGTAAAAAAAATAATTTGTGTCTGGTTCAATACAGTCAGTGATGATACAGATGATTAGATCATAGTATCCAAATGTGGAGATTTAGTACAAGTGAACATAAAGTAGTTTTTGGTAACAAGCCAATAAAACAAAATAGAATTCATACTAAACTTTCAACCTTAAGGTATGGATATTAGAGTTATTACTCTCTACTGTCCTGCTTACACTACCATCCTGAAATGTACAACAATTTAGTATTCTTTCTAGAAGTTATTTTCCTCCAAGATTAAATTACAGGTCTGTCTCATTATAATGCATTCATTACAGTACATTTCACTGAGAAACAATATAATCTCTAGCAAAACCTTAACAGAAAGGCTCCTGTCATTAAAGATTTTGAATAATATACCCAATAATTTGGAAGAAGGTAGGTGTGGATTTACCTGGGTATGAATAGTTTTATAGAAATAACAAAATCTTCATATATAATTACAATCTGCCTAAAAATAAGAACCATTTCCTCATAAAAGCTCACCCCTTCCCTTTGAGAGATGGACTGAAGGACTGAAAGAGCACCGTTCATCTTACAGCCTTTTATTGATTATGCTATATATTCCCACATCCCAGAAAAGGGGTTGGGAGTAAAAGGCAAGCAATTCCTGGTGATTCTCAATATTTACTAGGTGGGACACACACACACACACTCTCACACATACCTAATTGCAACATGTATCCTTAAATTTAGGAAGAGATGAGACTTCCAGAATCTAATATGAATTATCCATCTTTTTCTCTCAACATGGTCTGTACTTAGGTATCTACCATATAATTCAACACTTAAAATATGAAATATCTTGTATAATGTTTTAAGATGCATTTTTCTTTATTCTCAAAGTAGATAATCCACATTTTAAAATGTAGAACCATTATTTCTTAGTAGTTAAAAATTTTCCAAATTCCTAGCCTCATGAAGGACTCATAGTAGATACTAATCAAACAAAAAAAAATCATGATTATGTTCAATCTAGGTCTTAGTACAAATGAGTCACCATTTGTATTAGAATATCAAAGGAAGAAATCTAAATTATATAATCTTTGACCACCTATTTTAAATCAATTTCTAAATTCCAAATCTTCCTTTAAAAAATACATTTCTCTATAGTGCTTAGCATTTTCTTATTTAGTTTACATTTTACTTATTTATTTTGCTTAATGAAAATCATACCCTGTAGAATATAAGCTCCATGGGGGTAGATATTTTTGTCTAGTTAGTTCACTTTTTTTTTTTTTTTTTAAAGATTTTATTTATTTATTTGAGACAGAGAGAATGAGATACAGAGAGCATGAGAGGGAGGAGGGTCAGAGGGAGAAGCAGACTCCCTGCCGAGCAGGGAGCCCGATGCGGGACTCGATCCAGGGACTCCAGGATCATGACCTGAGCCGAAGGCAGTCGCTTAACCAACTGAGCCACCCAGGCGCCCCTAGTTCACTTTTTTTAATCCAAATGACTAAAATAGTGCCTGACACATATAAGTGCTCAATAAATATTTGTGGAATGAATTAATGAAGGAATGAATAATTTCTAACTTTGTAGTCATGAGGATGTTAATATAGTTTACATTATATATAGGATACACACACACACACGTATATCCCCTTAAGTGAGCAAATAAATGAGCACACTTTTGTGATAAGATCATAATGTGAATAAAATGTTTAGTACTAGTATGCACATAAAATATTTCAATATTTTAGAAACCAGACTGGGTCTTAAATTCACATGTATATACAATGTGGTAGTGTTTTAATTATTTTTCTCTCTATCGAAAGGATGTTAGTCAATCTGTGCTTTGTATGTTACAATTGATGTTTTTTTTTAGAATTAAAGAAACGTGGTCATTTGCTTTGTATCAATGGTCAATATCATGTCATAATTTTAGCTATAACTGTGATTATTAGTAATTATAATGGTCAGCACCACTAACACTGAAAATATGAAATAAGTATCTTGTCCAGGGGCAAGTATTTCCTTTCTGAACTCTTCTCAACAATTCAGATAGCTCATTTAGGTACTTATCATATTTTGCTACTTAACACAGTCCTGGGAGGTAGTTGTTATTAGATGATGTTAATTAAATAGAAAAGAATAAGCAACTTTTATTAGCCTTCTATGGATTTATTTTTTCTAGTTTTATTGAGATGTAATTGACATACAACACTGCATAATTTTAAGATGTACAGTATGATTTAACTTATATTGTGAATGGACATTTTGATTAAAAAAAAACATGCAAATGCTAACTAAACTGTAGTTCTCTTTTATGTTACTACACTAAATTTAAGTAGGACATCAGTAAGGATGACAAATAAAAGACATAAAAATATCCAGGGGCAAATTGTTTTCTTTCTTGACTCAAAATCAGTGAGTTGTGATGTTTGATGGTTAGATGTTAGATGTTTGATGCTGTGTTAGATGAACGTAGCGTGTACAGAATACCTACTGTATAGTGGGTACTATGAAAGGTGCTCTTTATGCACTGTGATCTCTGCTTTGGGGGTGAAGAAACTGAGGTTTAGATGAATCACTTGCTGGAGGTCACACTTGGGCAGTGGAGTCAGGATCAGAATCGAGATGCAACTCCATTGTGCTTTGAGTTCTTGCTTTCAGTGCTGGCTTCATTTGAGCGTAGCCTCAGGTCAGACCGGTGGAGTCAACCTTCAGAAGCAAGGCCAGCTTCATGGGCGTGTGACACATATATTTTAGGTCCCCACACTTAGATGGGTCCCCTACTTGGTTTAAAGCTCTGCTATTGCCATTTTGAAAATTTAATTTTGAACAAGTGGCCCTGCGTTTTCATTTTGCAGTGGGCTCTACAAATGAAGTAACCAATCTTGTTCCATGGTTTTAGTACAGGAAATTCACAGAATCATTTCACCTTGGTTATTGCTCATTGAATTATTTTCCTTTTGAAGAAGATATCCAAGCAGACTAAAGTGTCTCCCAAATATGACTATGTGTTATTCAACCCTCCTGTAATTTCATTTTCAATGGACATAATCTGATGCCAGTAGGCAAAAACGACTTTGTTTTAAGCTTGTCAATCCTTAGGCCCCACTTAAGGTACAGCTGTGAATTAACCTTTCATTATTATTTTTTTTCCTTTTCAGAATACTTTTTAATAGGATAGGCTCCTTTCTCAGCCAGTTTTCTCCTTCAGATTATGGCCAAGGCTGTTAATTCAATTACTTATTCAAATAGGAATGAGAAAAAATTAATTACAAAGGTCTGCAGACAGTTACCTGTTCTAGGTTCCAAGACATTCTTCAGGAGGCAATTGCAATTCAACTCCTTGATCAAAAGAAGTGCACCAACCTAATGCTCCACTTGCTCTTGCAGTTATTCCTGTCGTATTATTTATTTCCTCTTTCTTTGCCGTCTAGAGTTGTTATATACTATCAGTCGCTAACGGGGCTTTTACGAAAGCAGGAAAAATGCATTTATGTCCTATGGAGGCTGCATGCTAATTACTAATCTGACAGGGTGTAATAACAATACAAAAGCATCAGTAAAGAGAAAAAATGAGCAGAATATGCAATTATTTTATGAAAGAGTTTCTTTCCTTGAGGGAGAAATCTGCACATTTACCATCTGCAACAAAGGAGATGTTGAACTACGTAAGTGAATTACCCTGGCTCTGTGCACATGTGTAAATGGAATAGGATGAACTTGAAATGACATTAGGTAATTTTGTTATTGTCAAAAAATAAAAATAAAGAACACCAAAAGACATGACTAACATGGTGAACTCCAAAGATGTATTTTCACATTTTTTTCAAAGGGCTATAGTAATTCATTTGAGAAATCTAATGTGATGTAAAGTAATATACATTTTCCCAGATCAAAAAAATATATATATAAAGCTTTCATTATTCTTCATAGTGCATGTGAACTGAACAACTGGAATATGCTATAAGGAAAAGGAATCAGTACATTAACACTCCAGCCTAAGAGAAAGTTTGTTACTAATAGCACATTTATGCAAGGAGTGGAATAACCTGCACAAGGTCCCTGGTTAACGTTTAGAGTCAGTCTTATTTTAAGTAACCATTGAGTTTAAGGGTTTTCATGCCAGGTTCAAATCTAATATTGAGTTCTTACCTTAATTTTTGTGTCTTTTAAGGTTCCAAAAGAGAAAATTAGTTACTCATCCCCCCCCCAAAAAATTGTCATATAACTGGGGAACAAAACTCTTACTTCAACAACACAATCAAATATTTCTCTATTCTTAGAAGTATAGGGTTTGTTGTTGTTGTTGTTTTAATATTAAGGATGCTAAATAATACAGATGGATATTCTTTCAAAATGAGAAAGAATGCACCCTTGGAGATAGGGAGATGTGAACTTGTACTAATCTTAATTGGTTTGTGAATTCCAACACCTAGTGATATCCCATGTGGCCATCAGCCTGCCGCTCTCAAACAGCTGCAGAGAACTGTTCAAAGATTGTGCTTTGGGTTAGGCTGGGTGCCAGAGCAATGATTAAATTAATAAGGTTGGAGGACAAACATGTTTATGAAAAAGAAGTACATTAGATCACATATGTTATTGTTAACTTTGCTCTTTCTCCTAAGGTTATTTCAGTCTTTGATTATACCTTAATTGATTTGGTATTGAATTTGGTATTTATTCAGAATTTGGGTTTTTAATTCTCAAGAATGGTTTTGTAATAAAAAATATTTTAAATGTAAGTCAACCATTAACTGTATTGAGTAGATATCCCTGAGCTCTGTTGTGAATGACCTGGGGTGTGGGCACTTCAGAGAAGCATTCTCCCCCCTACCCCTTACAGACTGTTCCCATGTGACATCCATTTGGAAGATGGATATGGTGGAGCTTAAGCATGTCAGTGATTGTCTCCCTCTGTGAACATTTGGAGGATAAGGATCCAGTCTGTTCAACTAGACTTTTAAAGTGACGCTGACAGATCACTGCTTATTAAGCACACAATGATATGGAAAAGGCATGTGTTTGTCTTATTTTATTCGTTTCATGATCATAGAATAAGCAAATGCGCATGTACCATTTAGGCAGTTTGAAAATATTCCCCTTTCACTTTTTGGAATTGGATGAATTTTTAGTATTCTCTATTATATTATTCTCATGTTTTTCTACTTTCTTATTGAATGTAATTTATTGGAAGTTTATCTCATATGTAAGGATGAACTTATTTCCCTTTTCTCTCCTATCTATCTGGATTATTTGGCATCTTGGAAATAATACATAAGTCTAAGTGTGATTCTAATTTCAATACTATTTTATCACCCAAATCACATTTAGTCCAAATTCATTTTATTTAAGGAAGTGGGTATCTCAAGAGGATGTTTATGAATCATCCCTAGTCTAATGATAAAGTGAGAGAAGGTAAAGATCGAATAATGTCATTTTTTGTAGACCTGCACCAATTCCCGATTTCTCTCCCTTGCATTTTCCTGTGCCAACTAAATGTTTTTAAAAAATAAAAGAAAAAAGAAATCCCTAGTTCATATAGGGAAGGAATAATTTCTTTTCTGACTTTGTGAACATGAAAGATATTAGCATCAACAGCCACATCTAAACTGTTTCAGTCCCTAAGAGTATTCACTAAAGCATCATCCTGAAGGCCCTGCCTGCTTTACATTATGATGTGCCCAGTCATAGTTTAACTCTTTATATTACACCTGATTCCTCTGGTGGTCTTTCATATAAATGTTTCAAGGATGTTTATAATGACTGTAGTAAGCAGGACTCAACCTCAACATCACTCCTTCAGTCAAAAAGGATTTGGGGGCACCAATAAAAGCTTACTTTAAATAATTTATTAATGTATTTATTTTGACCAGTAGAACCACTAAAACCTGTGAAGTAATTTTTGTCTAGTATAAGCTGTATTTCTGGTTATATTCTGTGACTATCACATGCTGATTTTTTTGGTACGAAATTATTAGACACAATCAGAAGTTACCTGATGAATGTGGTGGCATAGAGAGGCATTGTTATCCTGCTTAGTGTAATGGCACTTATTTTGTTGTAGTTGAAATTCATTTGCATTAGAGGATTTTCAGCTGTCATGTCATAAAGAAGGCAAAAAAAAACAAACAACAATTTTAGCCAACACCTGATTTCTTTAAAAATTCATGATCTTTTAAAATGTAGTGGTCTGTTTTTGCAGCTTATTTCACACATTCTATAGACTCAGAACTTACCTTCCTTGTCAAGTCAAAGGGCAATGGCAAAATGTGTCCCAGTGAAAAGCTAGGTATTTAACAACATGGTTGGTTGAGAACTGGGTATTAATATATTCTAAAAGCCCTTTACCCACCAGTCAAAAGATTCTTTGCCTATATTACTTTATTTGATTCCCAGTGGAATCCCATGATAACTTTTTACTGTCCCCAATTTACAGAAATGCAGACAAACTCATACAGGACAGTAAGAGGCAGTGTCAAATCCAGTGTATATACAGTGTTTTGTAAAAGTGTGATCATTAATGAACAACATAATTGGTGAAGCATAATTTAGTTAAGAATTTTGGTTTTGAATGGAATAGAACAACAACAAAAAGTTACTAAAAATAACACTGACCACAGCTTAGGTTAGTGTTTTTGTTATGGAATCTTCCTGTCTTTTCATCGGATCTGTTCAGTTTTTAAACAAATCTACATTCTCAACCCCACTTCAGAGCTCATTTCTACTTATTCGTTTTCCACGTATATTTCCCGTTGGAAATCATTTCATTCTCTTCTCAATTCTTAGATCACATTTCCCAGAGAATAAAGTTGAGAGGCTCAGTTCACATTTCTGAATCCTGTCACAATATAAATCATTGGTCAACCTGTCATTTGGTTGCCTTTGAGTCACATCTATTCCAGATCCACTCAGCTTAGGTTGAATATGAAGGGTCGTGTGCCAAACACTGTTGCCTAAAAGTTGTCCCTTCAGGTCTATGGGATGGGCATGGAGACCTAGAATAAGCAGCAGGCAAATGACAGTAAGATGGGCAGGGGAGGGCACATACCTTTCTTGATATTTATAACGACAAAACTTAAAATAGTCAGGTTTGTCATCATTTAAAGTGATAAACTTCAAAGACATGTTACTGTTAGGGATGGCAAATAACCTATGTTTCATTCAGTGCTCAACTTTCATTTGATACTCAGAGAGTTCACACTGCCACTCAGACAAGTTCAATACAAAAAACTCTCAAAACAGAATTCTTTAGAATCCTTGAAAATTCCCTGGGAGCATCTCAGGATGAGGAGACTTGACTGTTACCTGTATCTTTTTCCTTCTCTACAATTTATATTCTTAGTTGAATTTCTTTAAGAATTCTTTAAGAATTGTATTAGAGAACATTTTAAAATAAAAGGACAGCATTTTAGCTGCTCTAATACAAACCTAACTTTTACAGCTGAGGAACAGAAAGATCCAGAAGGTAGTCAACTTGTAAAAGGCCATCTAACCAGTTACAGCTAAGAATTCAAATACCTTGATTATCATATCTGTTAGTGCACCTCAACCCACACGGCTTCTACCCAAAGCTAAATGTTAAAATATTCTGACTGACAGAAATATACCTTTTATTCAGCATGTTTGGGAACAAGGTAAACTAATTAACTGAATATTCTGTTTTCTGAAGAAATTTTGTATATCAACTCCTTGGGATTATTAATTTTCAATATTTAGAAAAGTGTAAGCTATGCTGTAATGAAAACTGAATCAGATTTATTTGGGATCTTTCTTTGATTCAGAAGGAATTCCAGTGCTACCTTTGAATTCATGTAGTTAGATAACTATATTCAATTTATGCATAGCCCCAAAACAGTTTTTGCTTTTAATGAATGCTGGTTATCCTAGTCTGTTTGGGTTGCTATTACAAAATACCAGAGACTGGGTAGCTTATAAACAACAGAAATTTATTTCTCACAGTTCTGGAGGCCAGGAAGTCCGAGATCAAGGTGCCAGCATGATCATATTCTGGTGAGTCCCCTCTGCCTTGTTCATAGCCTGTGCTTTCTTGCTGTGTCCTCACATAATGAAAGGGCAAGGGAATCTCTGGGTTTCTTCTATAAGAAGATTAATTAATATGTCCCACCTCCTAATACCATTATCTCTGGAAGTTAGGATTTCAACATATGAATTTGACAGGGACACAAACATTTAGACGATTGCACTGGTGTTTTCTTACTTGTTATTCATCTTTTTTACATAAAGGTAAAGTGCAGAAATTCCAAATTGCATAGCTTTTGTATATCTGTTCCACTTGCTGGTTCCTTAGTATCACATAGGTATAAAGTGAAGGAAGATGGAAATTTATTCCATCAGCTAAGCAGGCTTCTACTTTTCTGGTTCTGGGATCTACAGTGGGTTCCTTGAGCACTTGGAAAAACTCTTGGCTGCAACTAGGTGAGTAAGTTTGTTTAGTGAGTCACCCCCTTCTTTGTTCACTTTGCATTTAACAAAGGGGAGAAATATATTAATACAAAGAAATAAAACAAACCAAAACCAAGGCTATAGACTAGCACAGTTCAATAGTAATATAATACGGACTGCAAAAGAACTTTCCAATTTTCAAGTAGCCACATTGCAAAAGTAAAAAGAAACAGAGGAGATTAATTTTAGTAATATATTTGTCTAATGTATCAAAATGTTTTTTTTTTAAGATTTTATTTATTTATTTGACAGAGAGAGACACAGTGAGAGAGGGAACACAAGCAGGGGGAGTGGGAGAGGGAGAAGCAGGCTCCCCGCAGAGCAGGGAGCCCGATGCAGGACTCCATCCCAGGACCCCGGGATCATGACCTGAGCTGAAGGCAGTCGCTTAACCGACTGAGCCACCCAGGCGCCCTGTATCAAAATGTTTTAATTTCAACATATAAGCAGTATAACATTATTGATAAGATTATTTCATATTCCTGTTTTCATGCTAAGTCTTTGCAATCCAGTGTGTGTTTTACTCTTACCAACGCTTCTCAGTTTGAATTAGTCCCATTTCAAATGTCCAAAAATCATATCCACCCTGCATAGCTCTAACTTCTCACTTCTAAACAGTCTTAACAGTCCCTGAGGCAAGGGAGTAGGGATGATTTCATCATGATCAATAAATACATTGTAGCAAAACCTTACAGTGATCATTTCATACACAGTAATATTATTGGTTAGAACATCTTTAAAGATATATGCAAATCTTTCAATGAATGCACATTGTTAAATTGTTTATGGCAGAAAACTACAAAAATATAAATATAGCTCTTGTGCTATTAATGGAAAAGAATAAGTAACATCTATATTTTCCATAGTAAATATTTTTTGAGAAGAAAAGAAAAGCAATGTTATCTTAAAAGAAATTATAAAGCAGCTTTTAAATAATAATATTATCTGTGGGTATTAATTTTCCTTGGTGCCAATATATATCTTACTCTAATTGTACAATACAAATGTATGGCTGTATTACTATTCACAGTTTTAACATTATTTAAATTTTGCATTTGCCATGATAATCACTTAAGGTGAAGAAAAAGCAATATGTGGGTTAGATATGTACCATGATCTCAGTTTTGTAAAAAGTATATGTAAACATACATAGAGGAATCCAGAAATAAGTACTAAGTTTCTAACAAGTATTTCCTCTAGATAATAGGATTGGAAGGGCAAGGAAAAAAACTGTAATTTTTATTTTGTGTATTGTTTTTTAGTAGTGAAGAATTAAGGACATTTTCACATTTTTGTGTTTATAGCTTTAAAACTAAACCAAAAGTCTAAAAGTGGATAATTCATTTCTCACCATTCATTTCGTTCAGTTAGCTTTATGTTGCTACCATACATTTTTGTCATTGTGCTGCTCTGTCTTAGATTAACTATATTTCCAAGTCTATCAGAAATTCAAGCAGATGCCATGAGTGTTCCAGCCTATTCACACAGTCCCAATAGTGGCAAGATTTTGCACTTTTCATTTATTTCTACCATGTATAACTATATAACTCCATAACATCTTCAGTTTTGACTCCCTTTGGAAGGACTAGAAACAACTAAAATCACAATAAAGGATAATAATTTAACAAGCAGGACATCTCATTCAGTAATTATGTTCAAAATAGATTCGCACTCTCTCTCTTAAAAGGAGGCTAAAGAGAGCCTTGCTTTTCTGGAGAAACAAAGAGTTAATCGTTGTTTAAAGTATTATATGTTATATTAATTTAACAATAAAGAAATTTATATGAGCTCGTCACCAAGGACACAAATCCTCCTGAATTAAAACAAAACAAAACACGGGCGCCTGGGTGGCTTGGTCAGTTAAGCATCTGCCTTTGGCTCAGGTCACGATCCCAGGGTCCTGGGATCGAGTCCTACATCTGGCTCCCTGCTTAGCAGGGAGCTGCTTCTCCCTCTCCTGCTCCCTCGCTTGTGTGCTTTCTTTCTGTCAAATAAATAAATAAAATCATAAAAACAAAGCAAAAAACAGAACAAAACAGCACTTTACGAGGCTGAGCCATGACAGGATTGGTGGGAAAAACTGACTGTAATCTTTTTTTTAATGTTATGTTAATCACCATACATCATTAGTGTTTGATGTAGTGTTCCATGATTTCATTGTTTGCGTATAACACCCAGTGCTCCGTGCAAAACTGACTGTAATCTTAGAGTAGGAACCCAAAACAGTAAACAGATCCCAGGAATATTTAACTGTCTTCTCTGAGGCATTTGCTTATCTAAGTAGATTGGGCTTTGTTGCCCGTCGGAGCAGGGAGAGGAAGTCAAGGTCAGCGCCTGCTTCCCCCAAGCTAGCGGTCCAGGGGGAGAGCAAACCCCGCTTAAACGGGGCCCACAGAATACTCCACCCCCAAAGGAAGAGGAAGTAATCTGACTCCCATTTCCAGGAATAGGGGTGGAGGTGCAAGCAGTCTACACTACCTAAGTAGAGCAAGGAAAAAACAGAAAAGGAAAGAAACAACGCTTCTGTGTTGTGTCTGCAACTTGTAAGTCATTATAAGGTCTTTTTGTCTTTTATTCTGGATGAAATGGGGCCCTTCGAAGGTTCTGAGCACAAAAGTAATAGGATCTGAATTAAATCCAAAAGTACCTCAGAGGCTCCTGTGTAGGGGACAACCTATAGCGGGAAGGGTAGATCCAGGGAGGCCAGTTAGAGGCCACTGCAGTATCTTATCAAGAGAGGAAGGCTGGACCAAAGAGACATTCAGTGGTGGTGATGAAAAGAGGTCACCTTCTGGACTGCCTTCAAAGGTACAGCTGTTAGGCTATTCTGACTCTTTGAATATGGGGTGTGAGCAAAAGGAATATGTGCCATCAAAATAGTTGAAAACATACTCCACAATCTGGAAATCCCATATAAAGGTTATCTATCATAGAGATATATTTACTTATATGGACTAGGAGGAGACATGTACAAGAATATATGTTTCAGCATTATTGATTATTGTTCATTTTGGTCCCATCACAGGGAAGCATGTGATGTCTTTAAGTCATGTATTACTCGTAACAATTAAAGTGAACCAGATCTATATGTATTAACATGGCCAATTTCAAAAATAGAGTGAAAAATTGAATAGGTACAGTATAACACTCTGTAAATAATAAAATCCACAATCCAATACTGTGTATTGAGTACAAATATATAAATTTCAAGAAATATTAAAAAACTTGAATTGGAAAAATATGCATGAAGAGGAGTGATAGATTTTCAGGAATGAAGGAAAGTAAGAAAATAGAGATGGGTATGTGGGTATTTGTTACAATACTCTGGTGTTCTCTGTATTTTCCAAAATTTTCCTAAAATCACTCAATGGCTTAGGCCAAAAAAAGCTGTCACTTTTTTTTACAAGTCACTTGATAAACATGGATATCATTTTGTACAGTCCCATGCTTGTAGATACTGAGATTCTGTTCAACAATTTTGGCAAAAAATTATTGAGAACTTACTGTAGACAAAACAATATTCCTAACATTGAAGGAATACTTATAGAACACTATTGTAACTCCAAGAAACACACAATCAGGTGATGTTTCCTGTTTTTGATAAAATTGAGATCTTTTCCTCAAATGAGATAAGAAAGTAGATAGCCAAAATAGGAGAAGTATGTATTTATTCTGATTGGGAGACATTCTTTTTTTTTTTTTTTTAATCTTTTTTTTTTTTTAAAGATTTTATTTATTTATATGACAGAGAGAGACAGCGAGAACAGGAACACAAGCAGGGGAAGTGGGAGAGGGAGAAGCAGGCTTCCCGCTGAGCAGGGAGCCTGATGTGGAACTCGATCCCAGGACCCTAGGATCATGACCTGAGCCGAAGGCAGACGCTTAACGACTGAGCCACCCAGGCGCCCCTGATTGGGAGAAATTCTTGATGGGGTGTGGGCAAGGGGGTGGGGAGTACATATGACATCAGGTCCAAAATGTATTCAGTTGTTAGAAGAACAAAAACAGAGAGGTTGCTGATTCTACAGAAATACAGAAAAAAAAAGCCAAGCATTTCAAGTGAGTAAATGCAGTAACTAAAACTAAGTAGCAAAACACTTAGAACTGAATCCCAAACCTAGCCAGCCTAGCAAAAAAAAGAGAGTATTCTGCAATTTTTTTTCCAACAGCAAAGCTGAGTTTCAGTCCCTGAAATTTCTATGTCATTTCTAAGACATAAAATTACCTATGTTAAGCCTATCATAATTAAATAAAACATGAAATGTTAAATAACATATGTATGGATACATTATGTATGAAAACACTTCGAAAGCTCTGCTATGCTACATGAATCTAAGATACTCAATTTTATAAATGCAGATAAATGAATCTAAGAATAATAATGAAAGCTGTCTTTTTAATACGCACTTACTCAGGGTCATGTATAACAGAAATTAAACTATTAAACTACTGTGCATTGTATTATTGGATTATTACCTTAGCCCTAAGAGACTGTAGGTACTAATATTAACCCTATATTGCAGATAAATGACATGAAGCTTAGAGAGAACAGCTTAGCTAGTAAGTGGTTTTCCAAGGTTCCAGCTGCTAGACTTTCTACAGCTATCAGGTATTTATGATTCTATGGATGGCAGTACAACTTGGTGGTTGATTTTTAATCTGTAGTAAGGGGGATCTGGGTTCATATTATGGCTCAGTGACTCACCAGCTTGGTTACTTTGACAAAGATAAATTCTCTAAGCCTCATATTTCTCATTTATAAAATTATGGTCACACTAACTACATTAGAGATGTTGTAAGAATATTATGAGAATTAGAGAAGTAATGTATAACTTTAAAATAGTCCTTTGTGTCTAGTGAACATTTGTTTAATTTCTATTATATATTTTAAAAATTATCATCATCAGATAAATATGAAGATAATGGTCATTCTCAGGTTGACATATCAATTGAATTGCAGTTAGGGGATAGGAACAAATTAGGAAGCTTCCTTTAATCACATGTCCTTCTTTCAGGAATTGTTTTGTCACTATTTGGGATGACGTGCATTCTTAATACATTCAACATATTATAAATCTGAGTACTAATAATATCCTGGTATTAAGCATAGATGAAATTTTGACTGTTATAACTTTCTTTTGTTGATGAGGACAATTGAGAGATCATCACAATAGCATTTAGTTCACATGTTTAATCATTCTTGGCATTTTCTGACCGCAGTGTTGGAGTGTGACAGTTGATGATTTAATTTTTATATAATTCTATCTCATTTTTTTCCTTTGCTCCTTTACTTCATCCTTCTTACCTGAATTTTGTGTTAAAACCTCACAGTTACTGGGGAAAGATGCTTTGTGGAAGTAACAAGAGACTTGTTATCCAATAGTCTATACTTAATATATAATGAAGAAGAAAATAACATACTTTTAAGATACACTTGCTAATTTATTGGATTAAAAGTAAATTATGTTTTACCGATGATTATCATTGTCATTGTACAAAGACATTATTTTGTAAAATATTGTATTTTTTATTGGTATTCTTTCTCATATTCACATGATAAAACATTGTTTTCCTAATGTCCATTCACAAGTTCCTAAAACCATAGCCAATTTACAACTGGAAACACAGACTTTTTCTCCCTTTCTCCCTCTCCCGCCCACCCCCAAGCATTAATCTGTCTAATAAGCACACATTTAAGTAGGCCTCAATTTGTTTTTCTAAACCAATTTATCTCCCCAGTTCCTTAAGTGAACGCTCCATGAAACTAGACTGCACATATGTACCTGTTTTCACAAGAAGATAAGTTTGGAAGGATTGTGATCTATTCACTTTTAGTCAAATATGTAGATGATCAGGGTAGTCTAAAATTACCACTGTCTCTTGTAAAATAATCTTTGTTGAATCAAAGCCTAAACCATTCATAAAGTTCAAGCAAGAGTGTGCTTTCCTATGATTTTAATTCACTTTGCACTAAAAACCTCACATTAAAGCAGGCAAGCTACATCATGATCTATTATGAGGATCAAATCTTAATGCCCCTTGGAAGAAACAGTCTTATGAAAATGAGACAAGGAAGAATGAAAATAACCAAGCCAAAAGAGCATTGAATACATGTTAATTTAACTTTTACCTGATCTCTTATTAATCCCTCAGTGTTCAATTCCTCATTATTATTTTCTGTGTAGAGCAAGGTTCCTGAAAAAACTAACAAGAAAAAGCTATTCTGTTTACAAAAAAGAATTTGATCAAAACTGATCACAATATTAAAAAGTGCCATTAGGAGAAAATACAGTACATAGATAGAAATATGGACTCTGAGATCTAAAAGACAAGGATTAAAATGCTGAGGACTCATTTAATAGGTCTCTTGTCTCCCTATCTTAATCCAATTCAAGATCCAGCTCTACTTCCTTATCCACAAAGTCTTCAATACAGAATACTGTAGATCACCTCTCTGAAGTCCTAAGCTCTTATTCTCAATTCATTTTATTTTATGTATGACACTGAACTTTAGAGGTAATATATGTATTAAACTTAATTAAATTATATTTACAATTTAACCAACTGAGCCACCCAGGCGCCCCAAATTATATTTACAATTTAAATGTAGGCTTCCCAACTAGACTGTGTACTACTTAATGGAAATAGGGTGATATCCCCCATGGTGGCTGGCATAATTCCTTAGACAAAGTTTGTGTTTAGTAAATGCCTGATTTCTAAATTGATAGACATAGTTGTTTAGGCTCAAGACAGAAGATTAAAACCACTGACCTTGACCTCATAAGTTTAAGAGAAACAGAAAAAAAGTTGGTTTTGAATCAAGAGCAGTTTCAGTAATTGTTATGGTTATTAAAATTGGTGTCTAAATTACATCCAAAAATAAATAACTTCACACAAAAGCAAGAATAAAGGAAAAGAGGAAGGAAAAGGAGAAGATTTTGACTTAAGAACTGTGGTAATCTATACAGAAATGATTATGTGACCTAGATCAAAAAATCTGGATCATATGTGTTCAATTTAAGACCCTCTCTATTTTAACTCCTGACTTAGGATCTAGAAGTTATTTTTCCTTTCGTCTTTAGGTGGAAAGAAAATAAAACTTCTGCAAGTGCTATTTTCAGGCAGAGGAACACACGTTTTTAAAATGGATTAGCATTTCCAAATAAGTTATACCTTATATTGTTTTGTGCCAGATGTCCAGATTTTATATCTGAATAATAAAGAAAACCGTGGGTACTTTGAAAACTTGAAATCTTACTTCAACAGTAGGAATTGAGAGGATTAATAACTACTCGGGGTGTATCTGCACATTTCAAATAAATTCATACTCACAGCTAGAATATCCTTTTTTCTTCCTGTTGCAGAGATTTGCACACGGTGCCACTTCAGCCTGGATACTTCTTGCCCGGTTTACCACCACTCACCTCCCTTTTGCCTATGTAACATCTATTTGTTTTTCAAATCCCTTTCAAGTGTCACTTTATCAGCAGAATTTCCCTTAGTTTCCTCTGAGATCACCTTCCTTTCCAATAAACTCTCATAGATGAACCCTTCTTTCATTTGGGACCCTTATCTTCTTGCTAAATATGGGGAGTCGTTTGGGTGATAATTTCATTTATACCTTACCTCCTCTGGTAGACTGGAAGCTAGGAAGGTGATGATGAATCACGTATTTTTATTCACAGTGTCAGATGCAGAGTTAGGTAGTTACCTTTATTGAATAATAAATCAAGGTGATTTATTTTAATATATAAATTAATTTTTAAAGTACTGCAGCTTTTGGGGCACCTGGGTGGCTCAGTCGTTCAGCGTCTGCCTTTGGCTCAGGTCATGATCCTAGTGTCCTGGGATCAAGCCCCGCATCGGGCTCCCTGCTCAGCGGGGAGCCTGCTTCTCCCTCTCCCGCTCCCCCTGCTTGTGTTCCCTCTCTCGCTGTGTCTCTGTCAAATAAATAACTAAAATCTTTAAAAAAAAAAAAAAAAGTACTGCAGCCTTTTCATTTTGATGTGGAAGATGTTCCATGAAAGTTCCCAGTTATTTTGGTATCAGATTCAGTATTGATCAGTATTTTTAATTTGTCTCAAGCAATGAATTATGTTATACTCTTCACAAACCACTTATTATTGGTTAAATATACTGCGTTCTTACTCCTCCCATCTAGTTCTGAAAACTAACTACATTTTTGCCCCAAGCTAGCAATAGGACTTTTGCTCCTCACTATTCTTAACACTGTTTTTGTGGAGACCAGTCTGTTTATGAGCCAAAAACTCATGGACACCATTCCTGCTACAGCTGGCCACTAAAGATGCTCAGCCTCCCAACATACCCTCGTGTCTGTTCAGCCAGGCTCTGCTTATCCTTAAATACTCCCTTCCATCTCATCTTCTTGCTGGCAAACCCAGACTCTGTCCATTCCCTGCTACTCCTAATGTCTATTGTACTTTTATGCTGTTCCATGAAATTTAGCACTTCCTTACATAATGTCTTGTGTTGTTAGTGACTGCTTGATGTGTTCTATCTTGTATTCCCCAACCAAAACACAAGCTTACAGAGTCAGGAATTGGGCAAAACCACTTCTGTATTCTAAGGCAGTTCTAAGTACATCATTGCCAGGGTCCAAATTGCCATCCAGGTCAGTCACTACTCATTCATCAAGTTTCAGCCATAAATGCCTTTGTGAAGCCCCCATCTTGCCTTAGTACCTGGCATATCCCTGTGTAATCCCTGTTTATCAGGGTGTGTTGCCATTTTTTTCTTCTTTCTCTTTATCTCCCCACAAGGACAAAGCTTGGTAAGGTCAGGAATTATGTCTTTTATTACTGGTTTATCCTTAGGATCCAGCACAGTGTGTAGTGGAGGGTAGGGGCTCAATATGTATTTGCAAAATGAATAAATTAATGATCTCAGCCTCCTTTCATTTAGGCAGGCATAAGATTCTCTTATTTTGTAAGAAGATTAAGAAAATTTGTATAAACTCTGAAAAAAATTGCTTAGATCTTTAAAACATAGGGAAAATCAAGTAAATTTTTTAATTAACATTTTACTCTGTGCACAGAGTATAGCATAGTGATTGGGTCTAAGACTTGACCTTTGCAATCAGACATGTTGGAGTTCTGATTCTGCATGACCTTGAGAAGGTTACCTTGCTTTAATAAAAGCCTCAGTAACCTCATAAAAAGTGAAAATATGACTAAATACCTCACAGTATTGTGAGAATTAAGCAGTGTAATGCATGTAAAATTCCTGGCAGATTGGCTAGCACAGAATGAGTCTTCAGTAAGCTTTAATCAATTATTATTAAAGCATTTTAAAAGGGGAAAAGGCTAAATGTTATTTATTGTGCTTCACAGATGTGAAAACAATCACATATTCCAGTTGATTATACCCTTAAAATGTAACATACATTTGGGCGCCTGGGTGGCTCAGTCAGTTTAAGTGTCCAGATCTTGGTTTTGGCTCAGGTTGTAATCTCAGGGACGTGAGATCAAGCCCGTGTTGGGTTCCGCGCTCAGCGCGGGAGTTTGCTTAAGACTCTCTCTCTCCCTCTGCCTCTCGTCCCCTCAGGCTCTCTCTCTCTCAAATAATTACATGAAATCCTAAATAAATAAATAAATAAAAATGTAACCTACAAAGCCCACACACAGACACGTAGAATACCTTTTTATACGTCTATAAAAACCAAACCACCTTGATATACTGTATCAGGGGCTGGCAAATTTTCTCCAAAGAAGGCCAAATAGAAACTATTTTTGGTTTTGAAACTGTATTGTTTCTGTCACAGCTACTCAATTTTATTTTTGTATCATGAATGCAGCTACAGACAACAAGAACATAAATGAACATGTCCCAATAAAACTTTATTTACAAAAACAGATGGTGGGTCAGTTTTGCCAACCCTTGTGCTAGCTAGATATATGTAAAACTCACTATATAATTCTACCACAGGTAATAATTTATCATTTGTATAACACATTTCTGCAATGATGCCAAAACTTTAATGGAGCTAGAATGCTTAAAAAGTAACCTTTCAAAATTATTAATGCATAATTCCACCTTTATGCACATTTGAATATGTGTAATTTCTAATCTCAATTGTGAATAGCTGTTTACGAAAGCCAAAGTTCATGTTCTTCAATGTTGGTGGGTAAATCAAATTTATCATCACCTTTCACCCTGACGTAGTACTTTGCAAATAGTAGATGTTCAGTTCACATATACAGAGAGTAAAAACTATGAAAGCCTCATAGCAACCTAGATATAATCTTGCTCCTGTATCTTTAAAGTCAGTTGGGAGACAATATCAATTAGTGCAAAGATCCTGGGTTTTCAATCCAAACGTCTCTCCTTCCCTGTCCAGATGTTCATCTTGCTGACTTTGTGTCCCTGGGTAAGTTCTGTTACAGGACAGAAGTACTAATATTTACCTTCAGGCAATGGTTGTCAACCAGAGGACAGTTTTTTCCCCAGGGGGTATTTGCAACTGACATTTTTGATTGTCACAACTTGGCAGGGAGGGGGTTACTGCTGGCATCCAATGGGTGGAGGCCAGAGATGCTGCTCAGTATCTTACAATGCATAGGACAGCCCCAATTTCTCCTCAAGTAACTATCCGACCCAAAGTGTCGATAGTGCCAAGTTTGAGACACTGTGATTTAAAGGTGTGTGTGAGGATTAATTCACACTATGTGAAAGGTTTGGCAGGAGGCCTGGCTAATAATAAGACCGATTATAAAACTAGTTAATAATAAGACTGATTTCTGTTGACTGGTAGAAAAAAAAGAGTTATGCAAATTTGAACACAAACATGTATAAAAATAAATGAACTATCCATTTGGGCTAGAAGCATGTTGATATCTCATAGATTAGATAGTAAAATTGATACCTACTCATGTATGTATTGACATCTGGAATCCATGTGCTCTTTGGGAGCCTGGAAAGGTTTTGAGTGATACTTGGCTGTTCTGTCACTGTTATAGTAAATGTTTTATCTTGATGTTAATATCCGACTTGCTTTAAATTCATGTGGGAAATATGAAAGTTCTATTTCCTATCTTAAAAATCAATGACAACTTTATCAGTGCTGCTAACAACAAGCCCCAGTTCTTATGTAGTAGAAAAGTAAACAAGCTGGAGAATTAAAAGTGACAGAATTTTCACATCAAGGACAGAGCACACACTTGCAGCTAGCTCTTCTGTATTTGCAGCCTGAAAGGTTCCATCTGCTTGGTTCTTTCCTCAGGGGATTGAGGCACCTTGAAAGGGATAAGATAACTTCAGCATTGCAATAATGTTTCATATCATTAGGTTTAAATTAAGTAAATAACAGAATACTAAACTGATAACGTATCCTGTTACACTAATCATAACATGGGATCTCCAGCACTGTCTTCACAACCATCTTCCCTAGCAATAGCCCTGCTGCGGCTTCTGTTACCCATTTCTAGGTGCAACTGAAGGAGGAGGGATCCAGGAGGAAAAACAAAGATCTCTCTCAGATGGCACTTAACAATAACAGGAAAGCATACATACACACCTTGAAGCTAATATTCTTACTAAGATGCAAATATGAGTCAACAGTGGTTTACTAGATGCAGTTAAAAGTGGCTGTGATTGTGCCAGTCTTCCATTACATCCAGATATGCCAACTCACACATACAGGTGTCAGTTGCTACCAAATGTGTGTATTGAGTTGAAATGATGGGTGAGGTCTACGGGGAATTGCACTGTTCATGCACCACCTAAAAAGTCAGTGAATCTTCAATTCCAGCTATTTCTGGACATGTAAATCCAATATTGTCAGGTCTCCCATTTTTCCCCCCAGAAAGCCAGAAATCTGTGTTTTTAAGGTTAGCATAAAATGATCAATCGATAACATTTAAATAAGTGTACAATTAAAAATTAGTATAAAATGGTACAACCACATTGCAGAACTGCCAGTTTCTAATGAAGGTAAATATATACCCAACAATTCTACTCCTAGGTATTGACCCCAGATAAATGAAAACATACATCTATAAAAAGATTTATGTAAAAAAATACAGCATCTTCTTTTTCATAGTCCCAAACCAGAAACAGCCCCACCATGGCTCTTCAGGTCATTGTTCAAATGACACATTTCATTACTCTCCTGACTACTGTCCTCTGAATATGTTTCAGTTTTGTCTGCATTCAAGTTAGAATGGACCTTGAGTCAACTACAAGATTTTCGATATTCTTCGACAACGAAGAGCACGAAGGATCTGATCTTTGCTTTATATTACTATCTGTATATCTATAGATGTACTTAAAGAGGATGCTAGGTATTTTGGTAGTTATATTTTCCCATTGATTCATATTGAACATAGTTTCTGAAATGGTTCAAAAGCTTCTATATCTGTCCCTGATAGAAAAGGTGTTTTTTTTTTTTTTTAATTCTATACCTCTACAAAAATGTTTTTGGTTTTGCTTTGGTTTTGCTCATATGGCATAACACAATTCATTTTAATCTTGTTGAGTTTGAGTCATCCATTTCTGCAAGCTCTTTAACTATATGGAAACTCTATTGTTGATAGGCGGTACCTTTAGGAACAACAACATTGTAATTATCTCCGCCATAATGGAGATATATCATATGCTAAGTATATTTATGTTAGTTATCCCATGTGATTGATGCAATGTGTAGATGCTCTTTCCTTTATAATAGTTTTATAGATGAGGAAACTGAGATTCAGAATGGTTAACTTACTTGCCTAAAGCCACACAAATAGTAAGTGGGAGAACCAGGGCCCTATACTTAAGTCTACCAATTTCAAAGTCCACATTCTTAACCATTTTAATTTTGATTATTTGAAATTTGAAAATAATTCCTAGTAATTCCATCCATTGGTAAAATGTACAGTAAGCCTTGTGTCAAAGTCCTAGAGCAATAAGAAAGTTATTCTTGGGTGACACACATTTATACTTTTGCTTACATAAGGTAACAAACCAATTAAATTTATAAGTAGGAAATTCACCCACTCTAATTTAAAAAAAATTTTATCCAGAAGGATAAAATTAGAGGCTTCAATAAACCTATCTGGACTTCAGTATAGCATTTATGTCTATTTATAGTTTCAATCTTATTCTAGAAAACTTGTATGATTATCCTATGACACTTTTCTTGTGCACTCACATTCTCACATTTCTGAAATCAAATTGCATCTGAAGATGGATGTATACATTTAACGAGGTAGAGTTTCTAAGGGTGGAGTTATAACAAGATGTCTCATTGAGCAACTAAGGTAACCTGTCCTAGAATCTTCTGAATGCTAAAAGTCATGTTCCAGTCTGTAGTTATCAATATTAATCCCTGTCTCCTTTTGAAAATGGGAGTTGTATTTTCCTTCTCAATTTTCCTGCATCTCTCTTCTTGGCTTTTTATTCCATGTGATTAATTCCACACTGAGTTTTCAATGCCATCTGTAAGTTTCTCACTTTGGAATGTAGTAGCCACAAGCCAGCCACAAAGTCATTTAGGACAAGATAGTGTTCCTCAGTACTTTACCTGTATGATCCTCTCAACCACTTCTCTCAATTGTTTGTTTTACTCTTGGAATGCTATGCTTTTGAAAAAAAAAAAAAAGTGGCCTTGTTAACCTGAAGCACTTCTTTGTTTTGTATTTATGAATATAAAAACCTTGATAGATCTTCTGTTTGTCCTTTTGTCCTTGTAAACATCAGCTCTTTGGATTTCAGCTTTCCTGACCTAATTTTTTTAATGTTATTTTATTATGTTATGTTAATCACCATACATTACATCATTAGTTTTCAATGTAGTGTTCCATGATTCATTGTTTGAGCACAACACCCAGTGCTCCATTCAATACGTGCCCTCCCCAATACCCATCACCAGGCTAACCCATACCCCCACCCCCCTCCCCTCTAGAACCCTCAGTTTGTTTCCCAGAGTCCATAGTCTCTCATGGTTTGTCTCCCTCTCCGATTCTGCCCCCCTTCATTTTTCCCTTCCTACTATCTTCTTTTTTTTTTTTAACATATAATGTCTCATTTTTAACTCAAAAGCTTCCATTTGTTTTTATACTTTGCACATGCACCTTAAAAATACAAGGTTAATACAGATTTCCTTGTTCAATAATGTTGAAGAACAAAAAGACCTAGCATTTTGGAATATGTATAGATGAGACATTCTAAACCTTCCAAAAATTGTAAGCTATTACCCCTATTTGACAGATGCAGAAATGGACATTTTAATTTGTGTAGGTTATATACCCATTAAAAAAGCAGAACTAATCCATATTACTCCAAACTCATGTTCTTAACTAACATTTTTGACAAAATCTCACCTGTCAAGTCATACATTTTACCACTTTGCTAGACCTCTTATGCCACAGAATAATACCTACTTTTCCTCTCAACTTAAAAACATATTTCTGAAGATCATATATTCCTTATTTAACCAGGTCATATTTGTCATCTGTGGAGTAATTCAGTAGTTTTTTGTTTGTTTGTTTGTTTGTTTTACCATATTGATATTTAATAAATATTCTTAAAGGAAAATTCATGTAAAATGTTAATTTTGCACTTATTTTTAACATTTCCCCACTAAATTGACCTGATTCTTATACTTTGGTAGATGTCAGACATAAATCATAAAGAAATAGGCTATTATAAGGGTAAAGAGATACATATTCATATAGTCTACGGGTTGGTAGGAGGGAAGTGTGACTTCCAACAGGAGAAGTGTAATCATCATAAATGAACTGGACTTCTCATTAACTCCTCATAGCAGAGATCACAGTTTTCTATCCAAATCCAGTATCCTCTTTCCCTATGTTAATAGGGTTTTGCTGAATATATGGTTAATTACATAATTCCCAGGCTCCCTTGAAGGTTATTTTGACCATGTGACTAATTTCTCTCCAAGGGAATATAAATAGAAATGAGGTGGCCTCCAGGCCATGATTTTTAAAAGCAAGTAATTCTTGGGGCACCTGGGTGGCATAGCCGGTTAAGCGACTGACTTTTGGTTTCAGCTCAGGTCGTGATCTCAGGGTTGTGAGATCCAGCCCCAGTTCCAGCCCCCTGTTGAGTATAGAGTCTGCTTGGATTTCTCTCTCTCTTCTCCCTTTGCCCCTCTCCCTTTTCTCTCTTTCTCCCAAACAAATAAATCTTAAAAAAAAAATAGTTTTCTTGAATGTTCTGTTTTTCCTTATAATGTCTGGATTCAAACAACAAGATAGGCCTTGGTGGGATGACAGAGCTAGGAAATAGAAGGAGCCTGATTCTTGAGTCAATGTGGATAAGAGCTATCAGCAGACCAAGAACACCTGCCTTGTGTTGTAAAGAAATAACTTTCTATTATGTTAAACCACTGATATTTGGAGGTCGGGGGGATGTCTGTTTGCAATAGCAGTTTAATGTAGTCTATAATATACTCTTTCAAACATTTAACAAAATATATCTACCATCTTTCATAATTTTACAACTGGGATGATGTCATAGGGAGCCCAGATTAAAAAAAAAAGGAAATAATTATAAAATACACTGATGATATGGAAGATATAGTCTCAATGAGTGCGCAAACGAGGGAGTGATTATGTCTGCCTGAGAGAGCTTTACAAAGTTTTTCAGAGTTGAGGACTTGAAGGACAAAGATTAAATTTTCAAAGAAGTTGGAGAACAACCATCTAGGAAGTGAGCACAGCTTGGACAAGGTTGAGGGAGTCCTGAGTGGATAATGGCCTCCTCATGGGAAGTTCAGTTTGGCTGAAGCACTTGGCACAAAAGAAATGAGAATGACCCTGGAAGGGGATTAGGATGAAGAGTTAGACCAGGCCAGATCTTTAAGCACTTTCAATTTCAGGTGTGGTAGGCAGAATAATGCCCCCCCCCCCGCCAAATGTCTACATCCTAATCCCTAGAACCAGTAAATATATTAGGTTATGAGGGGGAATTAAGGTTGAAGGTGGAATTAAGATTGCTAACCAGCAGACCTCAGAATAGGGAGATCATCTTGGATTGCCTAGGTGGGCCCAATGTAACCATAAAGGTCCTTACAAGACTTAGAGGAAGATGTGATTATGAAAAATCAGAGAAATTGTAATAGAAGAGCACTGGGCCCCATTGTGCTGGCTTTGATGACAGAGGAAGGGGCCATGAGCCAAAGAAAATGGCAGGTGGCCCTTAGAAACTGGAGAAGAAAAGGAAATGGTTCCCCCCTAGAGCCTACAGAAAGTACTGCAGTCCTGTCCACACCATGAACTTAGCTCAGTGAGATCTGTGTCAGACTTGGATTTACAGAAAATAAATTTGTGTTTTTACAACTTAGTACATTTGTGCTAATGTGTCATAGCAGCAATAGGAAATCAATGCTCCTTGTTAAGCCTGACCTTAGAGAAAGAAGAGCACTGGATCAGAATTTCCTCAGAGCATCAACTTGGAAGCAGTGTATAAAATGGGTTAATTGGGCAAGACCAGACAAAGAAAATCAGGGGCCTATTTGAACAGATCAGATCTTAGATAAGACGTTGGAAGAGGAGAAATAAGAAAGCAGAGAGGAAGAGTATGGAAGGCAGTGAGAATAAGCTTAGTTTTGGGCCCTATGCCATCCAGAGAGTGAAGGAGAAAGTGCATTGTGTTTTGGGAAGGCAATGTATGGGTTTATAGAGGTACAGGAGAATAATTCCAGCTTGAGGATACTTCTCAAGATATTGTTATAAATACCAATGACAAACCAAGAATTTTGGTTCCTGTTCATGCTTCTGAAGCATTTATAAATCTCCTTGGTGCTTTTCTTCTCCACGTACTATTTTATGCACACTGCAGATGTGGCTTTACCCTGGAAGCACAGGCCGATGTAAAAGTGACCTCTTGTGTTGCTTTGACGCATTGCATTTCTAGTTTTCCGTGTCATGATTCCTCTGTTCTGGAAACTCTTTTGCTTTTAGTTCCTTTACTAAACAGAAAAGAAACACACTACAATCACTGCAGTGGAAGGGATATAATTTGTGGTATATATATAAAAAAAAACAAACTAGTCTATTCTCTACCTTATTTACAAATTATACACCAGTGACAGGTAAATCATTCTAGGGATGGAGTTTGACATAATCCGTTACATTATCTTAAAATGGACTGTGAATCTTAGAACAGTTTGATGTTTAAAATTAGATTGAGTAACTATTATGAAAATGCTTTAAAAAAGAAAATCCGTGATCTGCAATGGCTGGAAACTAGCCTGTTTTCTAGAAGCTATTTTCTGGAACGTTTTTTTTTTTTTTGTCACTAATGAGGCACATGTAGTTCCAGGTGGGAGTATATTATCCCATCTCATGCTACAAACTCCTTTCACTGTGGATTTGAGCCTTGGTGGCCATTATATCAAAACATGCCCATTCATTTTGGTTAGGCCACAAATAAGGTACTCATGTGTTGAGTAAATTCAACCATACAAAACCTGGAGAAGTATCTATGTGATCAATAAAATCAATAATGAGGGTGTCAGTAGTTCTTCCTCACAGTTAAAAGGCTGGTATCAGAAATGCTAGAGAGGGAAGACTCTTTCCAGCACATTAGTATGGATTAAGGTAGTATGATGAAATCTAGAATAATAGGGGACAGAAAAGAATATATGATTGAAAAAAAAAAAAAAAAAACTAAATGAAACAGCTTGGGCATGACCACCTCAGATGAAGCATAAGAGAAAAGCCCAAAGCTTACAGCTGAAAGAGAAAGGTAGGTCTAAAATTCAGAACAGTAAAACAGGGGACTGCTGAGAAGAAACACTCTGGAGAATAAAGAGAAAGTGCCTAGATCAAAGATAGATGATACAGAATCTTAAACAAAGAGGGAAAAAATGGTTGTCAAAGAGAAAGAAAACCACAGAGACTAGAAACCTAGTGTCGGAGAACATTATTACATATCCCAACCCCAGGAAGAGAATGAGTCAGAAGGATAGAGGGGAAGGGCAGAGTTTCACATGTGTAATTAACCTGGTAAATTACAGCATGTATACACTCACCATTCACTCATCACCTATTGTCCCAACAAAACGAAGTGAAATACCAACTGTTTGATGTGGTTAAAAAAAAATGGGTTGTAGAATTAGACATCTGGGTTTGAACTGAAGCTGGCTTTCATTTGCTCTGTGATCTTTGCAAGATCCTTAACGGTTTATCGTGTTCCTCATCTGCAAAGTGAGGACAGTTGCACCTTCTTCATAATGCTATTTATGAGAAGTGAGATCAGGAAGCCTTGTGCCTGGTTAACTTTAAAACTTTAACAATTTGTTGGGAGAATGGCAGGTACTGGTTTCAGTTCTTTCTGCCTATGTAAATCATAATGATGTGAGGGATCAATAAGAGAAATAAAATTCTAAAATTGCTCCTATGCTCCTATAACATTTAATGTGAAGGAGGGGAAGAAAATAACCATCACCACCTCTTTTTTGGTAGAAAGAACTAATTAAGAACACCAGAGAAGGGAGTTTGAGGCAGGCCACTTGGCAAAAGGTAGAAGTTTTAATCTTTTTACATGTTTCCCACATTAGCATGTAGAAGTTGTGGTAGGAAAAACATTATGCAGTTGCCTTTGTTTCAAAATTCACCGCACAAGATCAGGGATAATCTACTTGGAATAAAGTATGGGCTGTGGGCCCCCTGTAACATCACCCACTGTGGTACTTGTTCAAACTGTGACATCCTGGAGTCAGAACTAGGATTTCTGAAACAAATCCCTAGGTGTGGAACCCCATAATCTAATGCTTTTAATACAGAGGAATAGGTTTCAAGGGTGATTGGATGGTATTTGTGAAAAGGAGACAGATAGGTTTGGCCTTGGGCCCCTTGCTGTGATCTCTCCTGGTGATTATGATAACATGCTCCTGCCTATGTCCTGGCTGAGAATTGCTTCAGCAGCCCTTGCTTCTGTAACAGCAAACTGGAATCAGGTTCCTGGCAAGTTTCTTCAACCTGTGCAATTATATACATTGGTAAAGGAGGTGACTACTTTAGTAGAGTCCAAGTATCTGTTTGATGTGGCTTGTTAATGGTACCTCCTATTGGAAATCATGTTATTGCTTCAGGGAGCAGGGCAACCAGGGTGGGTCCATGGAACAGTTACTAAGTAAGGCCAAGAGATGCATGGACTGAGGTACATTGTATTATTATAGAAAAGTAACTGATGGTAGGAGGATTAAAGTATGGGAAACTTTCATGGGGAAGTTTTCATGGCATGGGAAAACTTCATGCAGCAGACATTTAGGAAACTAAAGAAAAATAAGAAAATAAAATATAATTTGTTTAACCCACTTCTATTTTATGATCTGCATTTAGATCAATTCAAATAAGCAGGATAAATGGAAGAAGCTGAACATCTACCACATATAGTTCACAGCTGGAAAATCTCCTACGCATCTTTTAAGCGTCTTACTGGTCTTTAATCACTGTAGTAAGGTCAGTCACCACACCCAGACTACGTGGAGATGACCATTTCTTTCTTCATCCCTTTCTTGTGCCTTGTATTGTGCTGTATTACTCTATAATTATGTTTTTAAATGTTTATTTTATGCCCTAGAAAATGGTGTCCTTCTTAACCACAGACGCTGGGTCTCATTAATCTCTGTGTACCCCATATGTAGCTCAGGGCCTGGCACATGACAGATCAGTGCACATTTGTTTAATGACTGAAGTTATGGTAAAAGAAGTTGAATAAGTGTTCGTCGTCTTTAAGGAAGACCATTTTAGTAAAGTAAAGGCAAGCATACAAATTACTATGTTGTAAAGGAGAGTAAGGTTAGAGTCATCTGAGATTTCATCTAATTAAGGGGATTTCAAAAGGCTTCACAGAAAAGATGGTGCTCAAGATAGGACTTAAGGAATTAATAGGTTTTCAACAAATGGAGTGTGTTTGGAGGAGAGTAGTTATTTCAGATAAATGAAACAGCATGAACAAAGGTAGAGGCAAAAACTCAGGGAATATTGAGTGAGCAAAGCAAAGGCCATTCTGAATAGAGCTCATTGTAAGAATGGCAATTAGATCTTATCTCATATGCTATATATGACAACTTGTAGAGGCCACCTGTATTGAACATAATTCCTGGGCTGAGTCTGAGTTCAGCATGCAAGAATATCATAATCAATAAAAAATAGCTGCCGTGGACTCAAGAGAATAACATCTCTGAATTAAGGCACTTAAAGCCTACCATCTCTATATAGATATGAGAACAGTGACATTTTCCACCATTTGTAATGGCAGATACTGAGCATCAACTATGTGTCATACTCCAAACTAGATATTGCGATATCATAGCCAAGAAAGACAGTTATGGCACCTAAAAAAATTACAGTCACTAAACAATGGAGAATGGAGAATACACTCACTAAACAAATATTTTCACAAATAACTGTATAATCATAGTTATGGCTACTCCCATTATGGTCAATTACAGGGTGCTGTATGATTGCAAGGAAACCTATCCTAATATGAGAGTCAGATAAGACTTCCCTGAAGTGATCTTAAACTGTTACCTGAAGAATCTCTCTCCCAATATGGGACATAAAAAAGCCAGTGCTTCTTGACATTTATTGAATGATTTTATGAGGCTCCTATAACTTCTGTGTCGACAGCTTAGATAAAGGCTGGCTGAAATCCTTACATTTCTCCTCATTAACCTAACTTTCTCACAGTTAGTTGGAAATCTTTGATAAACAGACACAAACACATTTTCTTAAATTACTAGTTCTCATAGTGTGGGCCCTGCACCAGCCAATCAGTCTCACTTAGAAAACTGTTAGAAATGCACATTCTTGGATTCTTGTAAATTCCCACATCACACCTACTAAATCCAAAACTATGGATTTAGTGGAGCCTAGCAAGCTATGTTTCAGCAGGCAGACCCTGGTGATTCTGATGCACACTAAGGTTTGAGAAGCACTGCCCTGAAGTAAAGTACACATTTCTGAACAGAAGGGGTTTTTTAATAAGGAAACTCCTCTTAAAGAGTTCCTTTCCCAGTGACAAAAATAAATTAGAAATATAAACGAAATTTCTTCCTGACCACTTATAAAGTGAAAAGGATTCGATGGCAAGATATTCTAAATTGTTAGGAATGGTTTGTTTTCTTCCCCCCACCTAAAGTCTATTGTATGTGCTCACTTTCATAACATTCTCAAAAAAAGGTAAAACACATTTTAAGAAATTGTCTTAGTGGAGTGTAAGGAATTACCACCGTGCCCTGAACTGGGTTACCAAAGTGCTTCGTTCAAAGGGCAAACTAAGATGAAAAATATTACAAATATTTTACAATTTACAGTTCTAAATAGTGAAAACTTACAGAGATATCTTTCACATCAGCAATGGAGTGTGCTTGACAAGAAAGGAGAAGATAGAGAAAGGTAGAAAGGTAGAAAAAGGTAGTTCTGTTTGACTACAGAACTTTGGTCCTGCCAAAGGTACTATTTTATGAGTAGCAAACTGCTTTCCAGAAAAGTTGTGAGATTTGCAATTATTAAAGACATCTTGTCAAATTTATTTTTGGCTTATAAGCGTTATCTAAACCCTTGCTACTCAAAGTGGCTTCATCACCATTTGGGAGCTTCTTAGAAATGCAGACTCTTAGATCCTACCCCAGACCTACTGAATCGGGATCTACACACATTAACACTATCTCCAGGTGATTCACGTGGCCATTAAAGTTTGAGAAGCACTGAAACATTTTCATTATCCAAGGGCAAGACATTGACTGGAAATTTTTCTGGTACAGCCATACTTAATTTCTATAGGTGTTAGAGTTGTGGTATCAACCCTATCAACCCAACCTGTTACTGAAATGTTAATCTAAAAAAAGATAAATGAGGAAGAAAGGTAATTGCAAACACTAGCAATAGAAGACATTGCTGAAGTTCAACATAAAATATTTAGAAGACCCAAAGCAATATAAATAAAGGTGTTTGAAAATTGTTTATTGAAGAAGAGTAAGTGATAACCATTTGGTCCATAATGGTGCAGGAGCTCTGGTGTTAAGGGCTATCTTATATAACATTTCCCATTAGAATCCATTAGAACAGAAGTCTAAACAAATCCCTTTTGTTAAAAAGAAGCCTTGGAGGAAGATAAAAGAGAATTAATTATACCTGAAATTTGCACAATGAACTGAGAGCAATACACATTAAAAATCAAAGGATCATTGCAGCCTATCAACAGTAAAGATGTCTACTGTGCTAGGAAAAAAATCTTAATTTTTTTAGTTTATGACTATGCTAATTCCCCAAACAGATCCTTGGGAGACATTTATGGTAACTGAGGAAAATTTTCTCTCTCTTTAAGCACTGGAATTTGTATTTTCTAATGTCACATACATGCTAAAACATTGTCATGGAGGGAGTAAGTTATTCAGAAGTAGATTTAACCTACAATAATATCAACACTTTCATTTCAAGCTCATTGATTTTTTTTTTTTTTTTACCTTAATGAGCACTGGAATTAGTAGAGTACAAAAAGCCCTATATTGGTTGAAAATCTTCTCACAACTCAATTTAATTTAATTTGAAAATAGCTGTTTTACTGTCTCTCAAACTAAATTTAAGAAATCAAACAGAGCATTAACATGTTAATTAATAAGAGGTTCAGTGGGAAGGTAGGAAATGATTAGTTGCATTACGATTCCTTCAGATTTTCTCTAGGAAACTCATTAAAGGGCTCTTCAGAAGTGCTTTTCTGAAAAGATGACAAACACATGACACATGTTCTTCAGAAATCTCAAGGTGTAAGGCCTGTGTCTGGCTTCTCTCCACAGTATAAAGGTTCAAAGGTGTGTTCACAAGGGGAGACCCACCTGAGTGGCATTTGATAAGTGACGTGTATCATATGTCCCAGGCCAAGCGCATGCACCAATTTGGGAGGAAGTATGTCAAATTCAATGTACTCAGTGTAATGGGGAGCCATTTTCTTTGGGTTGGCCAAAGAAAAGTTGTTCCTTATTTTTCTTATAGTAGTCAGAGATGAGATGAGGAATTCTCTAAGTAACTTACGATGTATAGCTCTTTATATTATGCAGAAAGTTTCCATATATATTAATTCTTTTGATCTCAATCACTCTGGTAACTTGGGAGGGTGCACATAGTTCCCAGAGGAAGCAAAGTACAGTCAAATGACCCAAACTCATGTTAGCTGTCCTGTTGCAAGTGTTTATAAGCTTTAGGTTCTTTGTCTCTATCTTTTTCTGATATGTAAACATGCAATTTTCTAAAAAGTATTTTAGATGCTTAAATAATATATACCATTTTAGATAAAATATGCTTTAGATATCAGGATAGGAAAGTTAGAGTGCCAGTTATGAAACTAGTACTCAACATACCAAAGTCTTATATATACTCTTGCTAGAGGAAGACCCCAAGATTGGATCTCACCTTTATGCCAGCCAATGGAAGAAAGGAAATAGATGGCATTTAACAATAATTCTCAAAAAGTGTGGTCTCCAACTAATAGTAGGAGTATTACTTGGGAACTTGTTAGAAATGCAAATTCTTGGGGCACCTGGGTGACTCAGTCGGTTAAGCATCTGCCTTCAGCTCAGGTCATGATCTCAGGGTCCTGGGATCGAGCCCCGCATCAGGCTCCTTGCTCCGCCAGGAGCCTGCTTCTCCCTCTCCCTCTGCTACTCCCCCTGCTTGTGCTCTCCTCCTCTCTCTCTCTGTCAAATAAATAAATAAATTCTTTAAAAAAAATGCAAATTATTGGGTCCCACCCCAGACTTAGTAAATCAGAATCTTGGAGGGTAGTCTAGTTTAACAAGATCTCCAGGTGAATCGGATGCCTACTCAAATTTGAGAACCACTGCACTATAAAATTAGTCATAAGATAGAAGCATTTGAACAGATACTTATGAGAGGATTATCTTCATGAGATGGGACCTCTTCTATTTTGTTCACCTTTGCATTCTTACCACATGGAACAGAACTAGGCATATAGAGCACACACACCACAAATTCTTGTTGAATCAGTAAACTATTCCTCAAGATGTGTTCTGAAAGTTCTTATAAAGTGGGTGCCATTTAATGTAGCAAAAAATTCTTAATAGAGCAGGACTTCTATAAAAGTATAAATGTAGGCATGGGTGAATAAAACTAAATGCATGGATAGCCAGTATTCTGTAAGCTAGAATAGCTGTTCTCAAATTTGGCTATTCAAAACTGTCCTCATCATCAGAATTACCTGGGATGGCCCTAGTAATTCTGATATATTCAATAGGTCTGGAATGGGAATTTTAAAATGTTCTAAGATGATAATTTCTATGGACATATACATACATAAATGCATATGTATGTATATAAACACATACAGTCCTATACACCTATATACTGTTTTCAAGAGATGTGTGCTACTTATGGACTTGAACACATAATTAAATGTATACACATATTTTATTGGAAAAGTTGCCTTGGCTTGTTTGAAAACAATTAAGTGAAGAAATTTACCAAGTAAAATTCCCCTACCCGCCTCACTTTCTTCCTGAGGAAAAACAAATGTTTACAGTTTGGTAGCCTTTTCTGAACCCAAATTTAGGTCTGTATTAACACAAAACTATAAGCATTTTTGTTTTACAGAAAATAACAGAATTATTTACACTTTCTTCCAATTTGCAATTTCTCATTCAGTATATCTTGAGCAACCTTCCATGCCAGTATACTTAGAAGGCTAACTCATTCTTTTTAGTAATTACACACTATTCTATAACATGTGTGGACTATATTTTATTTCATCATCTGTCTATAAGCATTTAGAACTAGAAATGACAATATAATAAACGTCTTTGCAAATTTTTTGCTGGAGAGGTCCAATAAATGGAATTCTTAAGGGAATAGGTATGTAAACTTAATTTAAATATAAAGTCAATTGAGTTTAAATGATAATGATTTTAAATGAAGGTATATTAATGGGAATCACCAGGAGAATTAATGATCTGAGAACCACAATATTTAAGAAGTTGATTCAGATGAGTAAGGGAGAGGAAGGTAAGTCTTCTGCACGTTGTCCTTGATCTGACTTCTTTCTGCCTCCTTCACACCCATGCTGTGGGTAGTCCTGTCCTAGAATCTACCTTCATGAACTTACTTAACATCTAAATCCTACCTTCAACTTAAATGTGGTAGAGTCATGTTTCTTTTGAGATAATTAAAAAATTTATACAATACTTTAATATCATAAAGTCTCAAGTTAACTTTTTTTTATTTTGTCAACTAATGAGACAGTCAAAATAACAAAAGAAACATAAAAAAGAATTTGACAGTCCTTGATAAGAGAGAAATAGGATTAGCTATTTTACCAAATATTTTCATAATTTGATTAAAAATGTGTTTTTTACATTTAATACTATTATAAATCAGCTAACCAAGTTTTAAGTGTTTTTTGTGATATTTAGTAAGTAAAAATTGGTTTTATTTTCATAATTTTGTTTCTTTAGGGATTTAAACTTACTATAATAATTCACTTTTAAAAAAAACAGAATTCTCAATGGCCTTGTGTGGGGTAGTCTAGACAATCCATTTGGAATCATTAAATTTTAATGTGCCTTTTTGGGTTATTATTCTTTTAAAAAATCAATAATTGATATGTTCCTTGATCTTCCTTTTGTATTAACCATGTTCTTAGACTTTTTTTTCAGTTTAGTAATCTTTAGTATCAATAGAGAGACACAAAGTTATAGGAACTGTCAGAGTTTAATCATGAATATTTATGCTTTACTATTACAACTGTAGATAACACTTATAAAGAAATGTGGCTTTCCCCTAGGTCTTGGGATTGAAATATCTCCAAGATAGAAATGCAGTAAATTGACGCTATACATCCGTTGTATGGTGCTATTATTTATTAAATTAATTGAATAAATACCTTTAATTTTCAAGCATATATATAGTAGTTATTCTATGCTTTGCTTTTTCCAGAGCTTGATAGTGATTAACCAATGTAATTCTCCTAACAATGCCATAAAATAGATGCTATTATTTTTTTTAACACATAAAATGTATTATTTGTTTCAAAGGTACAGGTCTGTGATTCATCAGTCTTACGCAATTCACAGCGCTCATCATAGCACATACACTCCCCAATGTCCATCACCCAGCCACCCCATCCCTCCCACCCCCACCACTCCCGCAACCCTCAGTTTGTTTCCTGAGATTAAGAATTCCTCATATCAGTGAGATTATATGATACTTGTCTTTCTCTGGAACACTACATAAAAAACTAATGATGTAATGTATGGTGACTAATATAACATAATAAAATTAAATTAAAAAAAGAACAAACCTGAGTATATATCTATCATACAATCTAGTGATTTCACTCCTGGCCATTTATCCCAGAGAAATAAAGACATTTGTTCATAAATAAAAAATTTTAAAAACTGTAAAGAAAAATAGATGCTATTATTAATCCCATTTTATTGATGAGAAAACAGACAAAGATGTTAAGTAACTCACCCAGGGATTCACAGCTATTCAGGAGCAGAGAAGAGACTCAAAACCAGGCTGTCCGGGTTTAGAATTTGTGCATTCAGCCACTAAGCTGCCTCCCTGCACATTTTCAAATATGAAACCTCAATTGAACAATTTAACAACTCTCTTATATCTCAAAAATATATGGGTTTAAGGGAATATAGTAGTTGGGCAAACATCTAATCTTGATGTTTTAAAAGTATGTTTAAAAAAAAATCACAGCAGAGAGATTGCCTGAATGGTTAAAGGAACTGAAAACTGGGAAGAAAGGAGGAAACCTCGAAGAAATTGGAGTAATTTGCCTAGGAACAAATATAATAATCTGTATAAACAGGGATGGTGCAGAATACATAAGACCACATGAATGGTCTGATGACCCATAATCACAGCATAATTCTATATGAAGAAGGAAGACTTATAAAGATGAGTTGGTGGGAATCAGAGTTAAAAACAAAGTTAAGGTTCCTTTTAGTTCTAAGTTTTATGAATGTAATAAACCAGATGAATGTCATAAACTGATTAGCCCTTGCTGTACAAAGGATTCTTTTCCTACCTTTTTTGAGAAGCCATGAAATCAGTTGTAAAAATTTAATGCAAATTTAGAATATACACAAAATACTCTTTTCTGACAAAAGATTGCTCATGTTTATATAAATAGGAAAACCAGAAAGAGCTGGCTTTTTTTTTTTTTTTTTGCCATTTTTTATGGTCCATGTTTTAGAAAACTTTTTCCATTTTGCTAAGAAAGGCTCAGCAATTTATCCTTTATTAGCAAAAAAATAAAAAAAAAAAAGTTTTTTTTTTTTTTTTTTTTTTTGCCATTATCTATGGTCCATGTATTAGAAAACTTTGTCCATTTTGCTAAGAAAGGCTCAGCAATTTATCCTTTAAGAGCATAAAATTACTGAGTGTTAAGTGGTGAAATGTGTTAGAATCATCTCTGGATTAACTATTTTCTGCCCAACAACCTGGAGTTTAGATAAAGATTGAAGTTTACATAGTTTTGATGATGTTTATCAATACCTTGAAATTTTAAAATGAAATGTTTCCACTCTTGTTGACAAGGTTTCCATTTATGTTCAGCCCAATAAGATAGACTGCTCTTTAGTGTTTATCCAAACCTGCAATTTTGGTGTAAAACGTTCACTTACAATGAATGATGGAACTAAGGACAGGCTTAAAACTTACTTTCCCCACAAATTATAATTGGCTGAAATGGAACAATTTGATGATATCTTATCTGGAGGGAAATGTCAGAAATCAGGCTTAAAGTAACAGACAAGTGGGCATGTGGACAAATTCAGACTGCTGACAAGCCTTCCTTATATGACTTGTATTAGTACCTAATGTGCCAGATCCCAAAAAGGAGAATATGCATTTTACCATGTTATACTCTTACAAAATAATGGAAGGAAAGCTTTCAGATACCAGAAAGTAAATTAATATATTCCACATATTGACCAAGCTCCAGAACTTGATACAGTTCATCACTTTCTCCTTAAACACCTTCTTCACTTGCCTTGTGAGGCACCATAATCTCCCATACCTCACTGGCATTTTCTTCTTCATCTCCCTTGTTAGTTATTCCTCATTCCCCCACCTTCTAAAGGTTGGAGTTGCCAGCACTGAATCTTCCCATCTTTTCTCTAATAATCCATACTCACTTCCTTGGTTTATAAACCCCTCATATTAATGTTAAGTATTCTAGTTTCTGCCTTTTGTTCCACCATGATTCCAGAAATGCATGTTGAGTATTATCACTTAATGAACTTGCCTAATTTATTAGAAGATTTTAATCATTTAATATATAACATTTTGGAATACTGCAGAAACTGATGTCCAGGCAAGTATTTATTTTCCAAATTGTCACATGTCAGCCTCTGTATAAGTATTTATTTTCCAAATTATCATATGTCAGACTCTGTACAAATTATCATATGTCAGACTCTGTGCAAACATAGGTTATTTTATGTAATATCAATGCAATCCTGATGGGGGAGTATGTTGATCCCATTTCACAGATGACCAGTGTTCCCTAGATCACATGCCCAGGCATAATAATAGCTGATATTTGAGTGCTTACTCTGTGCTCTCTGCACTTTAGCTCCTCGATTTACTCACCCAACAGTCCTCATAGGTAGACAGTATCCTTATTTGTATTTTACAGATGAGAAAACAGATTTATAAAGTAACTTACTGAAGATGGCAAAACTAACAAGGAGAATATCTACAGTTTACTTTTTAAACTCCAAAGTTACTGTCTCTTTCCCATGCTGGCACAATGTCTTCTGAGGAGGCAAAGAAAGAACAGTGTTTAGATGGGCTATAAAGACCTGAGTAAGACACAGTTGAGCTAAGAAAGCAGTAGGAACTGTATAATCAGGGGTCAACAAGACGACTGGAAACTCGGCCAAGGAGATAAAAATAAACAAGAGAAACTGTAAGAAGGAACTCTATTTACAATTTTGTTTGATGAATCTGCTGGCAGGTCTTGCCACATGTTATCTAAGTTAGGACAAACACTAAGAGCTACTGAAATTCTTCCATTACCGTAAGAGCCATTTCCCTTGATTTGCTAGTTTTTCCTTTTGGTGAATAAGATCCATTTTTTAATAATAGCTGACTTACCTTAAGAGTTCAGTGCTTCACTCTGATCTTAAATCATGTACTAAAACCACTGTAGGTTGCAATTTATAAAACTAAAGAAAAAAAACTATACTTTTTTACTATGGTTTCTACTTTTTCTTAAGATACATTTTTAAAGTTTAATAGTATTAAGGTGATGAATTTAGCTATCTTACAAACCTGATTCTAACAATTGTACATTTATATTATTTCTTACATTTAAGGAAATCATGTTGACTTTCCTTGCTTAGTCTATAAATGCTATTGAACATCTAATATGTAACAGACTGAACTGTAGGCATTAGAGGTATGAAGATACCTAACATTTTAGTTCTTGCTCTAGAAGTTAATGGCCAAACAGTAGGGGGACACAGTGATAAAAGGGATACTCTGAGCCAATATGTAACAGACATACATACACACAACTAAAAGTAACAGATAAAATAAGGAAATTCATAATTTCTCATGAAGCGAACTTCAGGGTTAAGGCACACTCAAAGTTAGTTGAATCAGCAATTCAAAGGTATTGATCATTAAAGACCAACAAACGTAAACATGCATTCATGGGGATAAACTCAACTGATGTGATAAGCCAACAACTCAACCAGGTGGAAGAAAAAGTGATGGTTGAGGGAAAGGATATGGATTGTAGCCAACTGATCACAAGTAGTCAACACGTGTTGGGCATAGAATCAATAATTTAAACAGAATTGAATGTTGAATCTAAAGTCTGTTAGGGCCTTCAAGTAAGAGAGTGTCTACTGTCCTAAGATCAGTTAGCCTGATTTTGTAGAGCAGAAAGAGTAAATAGCCATCACAGAGCATTAAATCCCGAGCATGGGGCCTCTCTGGGTACAGGGACCTATGCAGCTGCATTGGTGATATACCCATGAAGCCTGCCTTGCTCTGCCATATGGACTCATTAATTACCTTTCTCCGTTTCTTTATGGATGTTGTAAATAAAGTAGAAGTCATTCCTGCTCTGGGCTAGTAGCACAACAGTGCATTTAATGGGATTCATGGTGGGGGTCTCCCACTCATCCCTGAGTTGGGTACCAGTCATGTTCCATCATGGAAATTGAAGGCCCTTGAAGGGTGTCTCTCAGCCTTGGTTGGGGCAGCAGTTTAATGAGAAGGGGAGATTGACTTCTCTTCTCCCTGCAGCACTCTCATATTTTCATTTTGCCCTGGGCTCAGCAAATTATGTAGCTGGCCCTGTGCTAAAGACTGGGGAAGGGGATTGAACTTTAGATTTCCTGAATAGTCGGAAAACCTCTTATTATGGGACATGGTAAAGAAGTGAGTGACAATGTTCATATCTAAACCCATTTATTTTGCCAATGAGGTAAAGTTTTAATATTCTTTTACTTAAAAGAAGAGGCAAAACAAACATGACAGAATGTGACCAATTATTTTATTTTTAATTTTTATCTTTTTTATTATTATGTTAATCACCATACTTTACATCATTAGTTTTTGATGGAGTGTTCTATGATTCATTGTTTGCGTATAACACCCAGTGCTCCATTCAATACGTGCTCTCTTTAATACCCATCACCAGGCTAACCCATCCCCCCACCCCCCTCCCCTCTAGAACTCTCAGTTTGTTTCTCAGAGTCCATTGTCTCTCATGGTTCGTCTCCCCCTCCGATTCCCCTTCATTTTTCTACTCCTGCTATCTTCTTCTTTTTTTTTTTTTAAACATATAATATATTATTTATTTCAGAGGTACAGGTCTGTGATTCAACAGTCTTACACAATTCACAGCACTCACCATAGCATATACCCTCCCCAATGTCTATCACCCAGCCACCCCATCCCTCCCACCCCCTACCACTCCAGCAACCCTCAGTTTGTTTCCTGAGATTAAGAATTCCTCATATCAGTGAGATCATATGATACATGTCTTTCTCTGGTTGACTTATTTCGCTCAGCATAATACCCTCCAGTTCCATCCACATCGTTGCAAATGGCAAGATTTCATTCCTTTTGATGGCTGCATAATATTCCATTGTTTACATATACCACATCTTCTTTATCCATTCATCTGTCAATGGACATCTTGGCTCTTTCCATAGTTTGGCTATTGTGGACATTGCTGCTATAAAAATCGGGTGCACGTACCCCTTCGGATCCCTACATTTGTATCTTTGGGGTAAATACCCAATAGTGAAATTGCTGGATCATAGGGTAGCTCTATTTTCAACTTTTTGAGGAACATCCATACTGTTTTCCAGAGTGGCTGCACCAGCTTGCATTCCCACCAACAGTGTAAGAGGGTTCCCCTTTCTCCGCATCCCTGCCAACATCTGTCGGTTCCTGACTTGTTCATTTTAGCCATTCTGAGTGATGTGAGGTGGTATCTCATTGAGGTTTTGATGTGGATTTCCCTGATGCCAAGTGATGTTGAGCACTTTTTCATGTGTCTGTTGGCCATTTGGATTGTGACCATTTATTAATTATGATTGTTGACACAGGGGGTTTGTTAAGTTAGTCTCTAATTTTTAGTTTTCTTTTTCTTCCCTTCAAAATTCTTTTTTTAAAAAAAAGGTTATAAAAACATTGTATTTAATGAATAATTTCAAGCAATTTACCTAAGAGTTTGAGACATGTGTATTTATTATATTGACTTTTGTTTTTTATTTTTTATTTATTTTTTATTATTATATTGACTTTTAGCCTTATGTAGTATGAACACTCTTTTCCCTCATTGATGTTCTATGTGGTCTCACCCTAGCTAATGAATTGCCAGTTAAAATATCTCACCAATATAACAGCATTCATTCACTTATTCATTCACTCCACAAATGTCTGTATGTGCAGATACTAGGAGTAAAGAAATTAAAACAAAAACAAAAAACAAGATTCTTCTTCTAAGATTCTTGAAAACATGTAAACTAAGGATTAGGAAATGATATGATAGAAACAGAAAAGCCCAGCATGCCATAATATTCCTAACACACATTGGGGAAGTATAAGAAATATTCCTGGAAAAAGTGGTATTAAAGGTGCTCTTGGGCTTCCCAGGATGAGTAGCAAATACCTGTGCATAAAGGAGTAGGACATTTCACATAAGAGGAATCATATATGCAAAAGAAAATGGCATATCGTGAATGTTGCAAAATGTCTGGATTGCATGGAGGGTCAGTTGTATATGGCAGAATGGTCTTGAGTCAGTTTAGAGAGAAAGGAAGGCAGCAGAACATAAAGGGCCTTATATATCCTTCATATTTTCCTAGGACTTTTTTCAGTCTCCTTGGCACAGGGACAGAGCCTGTACTCACATTCTGGCAAAAAATTATAGATGGAAATATTTATATAGGTAATATATAAGCTGAAAGAGTAGATTCACCAAACAACACTCATAAAACTTTTATTCAGAGGAACGGAGGAAGTCTAAATGGACCTTACATAAATCCAAAATTTTCCACAGTTTGAATAGCAAAAATCAAAGTTAGCTTTATCTGGATTGGATCAGCAATCTGGCTGAAATACTTTATATTAAACTTCTCCCACACCAGCCTATGTTCTCATGATGAAATGCTTCCTCAATTTGTTCTGAGTTACTGGGAAGGGCACTTCTCCAATACACAGAATGAATCTGGGAAATCAATCTTCAAAGCATTTTGCCCTTGAGCTATCCATATATGTGTGTGTATTTATAAAAGAGAGAGAGGGTTAAAGGTTTTTTTCAATTGTTTATACTCACAGGATACATCCGATATTATGGCAGTGACGTATATTCTTAATAATTTCCAGGATAATTGGCTTCTAATTTGATTGTTTGAAAGTTTAGATTTTCCTCTGAAAATTTTCTTGAAGCAAGGGAATGAGCTTCTCTATTTTGCATGCACACACACACACACACACACATTTGAGTATATAGATACATACATCCATGAGGCCAATTCAAATCTAAAAGATATGTCAAAGCAAGAGCTTATTTTGAGAATTAGAAACTGTGATTATCAAATATAGCATACACAACTCTCGAAAGAAATAAGCACTTGATTCTTAAGCAGTAACTACTTCTCAGTGTCCAAATATGATAGGATGATTTTTAGCTCTCAAAACATATTTTTTGAAGGAAGGGAAACAAATTTCTGTAATGATCTTAAATAAGCATATTTGTGAGAACGATTGCTTTGTCTTTTCAGAACGCTATTACTGAAAACCTAAAAAGTCTTGATTCTTCTCTCTCCTAATAGTCCTTTTAGACATATGTTTTGCCAAATAATGATAGTTTAAAATACCGTCTTCAGGACTGTCAGAGACAAATGACAATATTAAGTGGTTATGTACTGATGTCATGTTCCTTGTTCTTAAAAAAATTTCAGATTACTTTCTTTTTAACTCTTAACTAAATACCAGGCAGCTGATATATGGGACTCAGAAGTTAGATAGTAAGGAGCTCTAATTTCAACATTGCCTCTGCTGTGAGGATTAAATACGATAATTCAGATAAGGCCAATGCTTGGTACTGATGAAATTTCATTTTTTATCAGCCTACATGAACATTTGAGGATAGGGTTTGCTTTTCCAGTCTATAGAACTTTTCTAGAAGATCACTAAGAATCTGGGATTATTCTGATATAAGGCTGGTCTTTGATGGTGTATCAGTAAGGTATTCTGGATTATGCCATGGAAACAAACAATCCCCAAATCGCAGTGGTTTAACACCCCCAAAGTATGTTTCTTTCTTATTCCTAATGAGGGCCAATAGGGGTGCTACTAACCATAGTTACCTCAAGATCTAAGCTGGAGGGCACTCTGTCCCTAATGAGCTCCCAGAATTTTCTTGGCAAAGAGAAAGGAATATGGTGAATGAATCACTGGATCTTAAATATTCAATAAGAAAGCAGCATGACTCTTTTGGTCCTGTGTCACTTGCCATTCATCTTCCTTCAGATAGGTTGGAGGAGTACAAATCTACCATGTGCCCTAATGGCAACTATCATCTCCTTTTAGATTAACTGTGAGGTGGATAATGAAAAATTAAAAGGTTTTCCTTGTTAGATATTGTGAACAAATGCATCTCTGCTAAGTAGGAATTGCCTAATATTTAGGGGGGATTTTTACTAGTTACTCTCATTAGAATTGAAAACCTCCTCATAAATGAATACGGCTAAAATCCATATTTATAACTCCAAAGGAATCATAAACAAACTCTGGCTAAATACCCAGTTTCTTTACTCCATTTGTCAGGAATTCAGGAGACTTGGTAAGGACAAGATGCCACAGCACATCAATTTGATAATAAGGCTTGGAGAAATGTGATTTTCAAAGCTCAAACCTATCAGACTGATTCTAGTGTTTGCCAGCTCCAGTCTCACATATAATTTTTCAACTAGGACAGGATGACAAAAAAAAAAAAAAAAAAAGGAAAGAGGAAAGAAAAGAAAAGAAAACCCAAACCCTGCAGCAATTGTCTGAGGTGTTAATATGGAATGCAGGTTCAGATTGCAGATGGGTTTTGTTTCAGAAGCAATGAGACTGCCACACAGAGAAAGACATTTAAAATATCACCTTAAGCTAAACAAACACAACTTTTCCAAGGTGCCTCATCATTTACCTTGGAATGTTGATATGCCCAGGAACAGAAAAGCAGAAATCAACAAGATGACAGGCTATGGAAAAAGCGAAGAATATTTGTGATTAGTGGTGTGTGTGTGTGTGTGTGTGAGAGAGAGAGAGCGAAAGCGAGAGACAGAGACAGAGACAGAAAGGCAGAGAGAGAGAGAGAGAGAGAGAGAGGAGAGAGAGTAACAACAGAGTTTGCGGGGAGGCAGAATGGGGATATTTAGCAATGGAGATGAGTGGTAGCTCCAGAATTTCTGTGTTATACGGGGGTCATAGCATGTGCAAAGGTAGGGGCTGGAAGCTGCATTTTCTTATCTTTTTATACTGTTATCTGAATCAAAGAATGGGGGTAGGTGGAGATAACGGGGGGAGGTATAGGCAACTAGTAGTCACTCCTGAGACACCAGTGGTGATACCGTATTTTCTATTTTTAGGGCTTTCTTTTTCCCTACCCCAAACAGCAAAGTAGTCATTGTTATTACATTCTAGATAGCACTTGAGTTTTGTTTTAAAATTGTAAACATCTGGGGTTATTTAGAGACTATTTCTGCATTATCTGCAAATGTTCACAACATGCTTTTAAAAGAGCTGAGTGATCTCTTTTTGGGCGAGAAGAAGTTGTCGCAGGTTTGTTCCCACATGCTATATTGCTGGCCACTCAGCCGAGTCAAATACTATCACAATATGACTGTGTTGTCCTGCTGTACATTACATCAACAATTTGGATATAACAAAAACACATTTCCTGGCCCTGGCTGATAGCCCATTTATTCCAAGTAATAGTTGATAAAACACAACTGCAAGACCGCAAGAGAATTTGGACAGTCCCTTGGAGTTTGCTAAAATGGATTAGCTGTCTTTCCACTACCACATTTCTTCTTCTGTGAATGTTATTTATAGCTTTAAAATGTTTTCAAGGATAAAACGGTAGCACACACAAGGCATTTTCAGTGCTATGCCGATGATGGAAGCACTCAGAGAAATAACTGTTGTAGTAAGATAATCACTTTTTCATCCTTAAGGAAGCCCATTGTGAAGGAGCAAGCTGCCACTTCTTACTGGCTATTACCTATTGCTGACAATACCTCTTCCTGCTCTTCTTTTAAAAAGGACCTCAAATTAAACCTATTACACCTTAGATCCCAATTACATGGAAATCCATAACCTTTCTGAAATGTGTCTAAGCACTAACATGAAGACCCACTCCATTCAATATTCCTACTAACTGGTTTAGGGTCTTGACGTTGTCTAGTAAGAAGATTATAGAAATGCCTGAAGGACAATTCCGGGTATAAAACCAAATGCCCCCATGTGTATTACAATTGCCAAAAAAAAAAAAAAATCCCTTTTATCTTTTTATTAATTGTGTAATTAATGCATTCTGTGTACTGATAAGAATAATGCCATGTAATTAATTTTTAAGAATTAAAAACTTGCCTTTATCCAGCCTCATGGTCTACTTTCATGTTTATAGCTGTGAATATAAATCCTCTTATCTAATTATAACATGACTGGTTTCACTGTTGAAACAAAGCAGTTCTTTGTCATTTTTTTATTTGATTATGTAATATTTATTTTATTATATTAATTATAATCTATCCAGGAAAAAATAAGACCCAAGGACTTAAAATTTTAAGTCTTCCAAAGCTTATCAGAAAAATGCCATGCTGCTTTGGATAAGGTATGATATTTCATTTGTTTTCTGTGTCTGTTTTTGTCTTCCATGATTACCCATTCTGTTTACCAAAAGGCTCAATTAGCATTTGAATAGTGAGCCAGAGAGCAGACAGGTTGAGAATTCTTATAGAACTAATTTGGCAGTCCTTCTCCTTTCCCCCCTTCTCCCTTCATAGCCTTTTCTTTGCCTCTAATCAAGCTGCAGTTATTAAAGCTAGAATAAAAGACCTGATTTTCCATTACATTGATGCATGCTGAACAGAGCCTTGATTTGCTTTTTCTTTCAGCAATGCTAATTGGACTCAAAGGAAATATTTAGTTTATAATAGTGAATGAAGAATTCATTTAATTTTAGGGAAAGGGAAAGTCAGCAATGGAGCTAGCTTATATATATATGCTTTTCCAACTGTTTTCCTTTCTTTTAGGAGTATTTATCAGAATGCTTTCATAAATAATAGGGTTATTTAATTATCAATGCTAATAGCCTCAGGTCGGGGAAATTTTTCTGATTTCTACTTGGAAGGGGAAAAAAATGTAATGTGTTTGGAAAATCTGGTTTCAACTATGCCTAATCAATATATAAGAATTCATTTAGGCACAATCATTTTCAAGGACTGTTTACACTTCAGGTAGCTGGGTTATCTTCTAGACTAAGGTCTCATCACCACTCTCCACATCAGATAATGAATGGGCTGGGGTTGTTCATGGGACTGTGCTGTTGAGATAGAATGAGTGCAAAACTTTAAACAAGAAGCATGGTTAATATTATATTAGGATGTCATATCATATGCTGGTCCTCATCACTTTAAACCCTCACTTTGAGGAGGAAGTGCTTATTTTAAAAGTATGAATCAACAGATTAATGGAATTGCATCTCAGAAGAAGAAAAGCAAATTTTCACGTGGTAGAGGGGATTTTTGGATATACCGAGTTCTATATATAGTGTGCTATTTAGATACTACATAAAGATTAAAAGCAAATTCTTCACTTAGAGAAATGTTTTCCCCTATGTCAATGTGCAAAGCTTCCAAGAATGTTCTATCATTATGAAGGTGTTTATATTTTCATCTAATGCATCCCCTCCGATTATAGACTTGGCAGGAATCTCCTTGCCAACTATTTAACAGAAGCAAAACAAGACTGCATTTGAACATTTATGATTTAACTTCTACCCACTTGTTGAAATGAAGCCCTCCACCCACGCTAGTCATATCAAAGTACTTTTACTTCCCAGAAAGCATCATGCTCTTGACTCCGGGCCTTGAATATACTCTTTTGTGTTCTTGGAATCCTTCCTTTCCCCTGTGTGCTTGGCTTCCTTCTATTTATTCTTCAGGAGTCAGCCTAAAAATTACTTCCTCTATAAGTCTTCCATGGTCCTCTATGCCAAATCCCATTAAAATAGCACACAAAATATCCATAATATATATAACTATAGGTTCCTTAACACATGTAGTCTAGCACTTCCCCCTCTCTGTGGTGACACTTTTACTTGTAGAATCTCTCCCTACAGCCTCTGGGAACTGGCTGGAACCTGTCTTATTCATTCTTGTGTTGTCAGTGTCTAACATAATGCTTGGCAGAGTGGGCTTTTGATATATATGTGTAGAATAAGAAAATTTAGTCCAACTTGGAAAGGTAAAAAATGTAAAGTGAAATTTTAGTCCATTTATTGATTTACTTAAACAACTGGCTGAGGTTTTGATAATCTATAACACTAAATTACCTCAGAACTTTAAATCGTATTTTTGGCAGATGACATTTAAGAAAACATATATTAGCTATTTAATATTTAATATGTCTCATATTGGAATATCTTTATTTATATCATTGGAGCTGTCTTCTCCTTCCATACCTAGAAATTATCTTAGATTAATAACTCCCAAATTAATAACTATAGTCTATACCTCTCTTTGGAGCCCCTTATCCCTTTACCCAGTTGCTTATGTAACATCTCCTTTGAGATATCTCAAAGATACTTCATTTTCCACATGGCGCAATTCATGATCATCTCCCCACCCCACAAAACACCTAGTCTCCTTCCAGTGTCTTTTTCTTATTGAATGGCAATATCATCCATCCAGTTGGGCAAATCAGAAATCTTAGAACCATTCTGGTTACATCTCTTTACTTAATTGCTCATATCTAATATTATAAATCCCACCTTAAAATACATACCTTTCTGTTCTAAGCTACTTACTTGACCTACCCAAGTTGGTTTACTTAAGTCTATTATTGTCCTGCTCCAACTCAGTTTCAATGGAATGATCTTTCCACTGCCAAATTTGAGCACTTCATCTTCTTGCTTAAAATCTTTTTAAAAGATTTATTTATTTCAGAGAGAGAGTGTGCGAGTGCTTGAGTGTGTGCAAGCGGGGGATGGGCAGAGGGAGAGTGGGAATCCTAAGCAGATGTCCTCTGAGTGGGGAGCCTGATGGGCTTGATCCCACGACCCTGAGACCATGACCTGAGCCGAAACCAAGAGTCAGAGGCTTAACCAACTGAGCCATCCAGGTGCCCCTTGCTTAAAAACTTTTAATGTTTTCCTATTTCTCTTAGGTTTCGAATAAAATGAATTAACTTCATCTACAGCACTCCACATAGTTTAGCTCCTACCTACCCCTTATGTACCACACTCCTCATTGCTTTTCCTGCTCTAGTCCCTTTTTAAAGAACCCTGCTTTTGAAGAGTACTCTGCTAGGAGCTTTAGTTGTTCAATAAATATTTGTCAAATAAGTGAACTCTTCAGTAAGCTGGATGTTTGGTAGCATGGAAAAAAAACTATATATTGAATTTTTTATCTCCTTAAAAAATCTATTACCATGAATTCTACATAAGCTTTTGGGATAAATCATTATGATGACAATGCCTGAAAAGTGCCTACTATTATCATCTTATGAAACAACAAATTAGCAGATATTTGTATACCCTTCAAGTATTAATTAGTTTATGAGGTGAGAAAGAGCCCGAGTACTTGAAGAAGTGAAAGAAAAGAAGGCAAGGAAGTTAACATTTATCAAGTATCCCCTCCTCTGACCTTTTCTTCCACACATTTTCTGATAATTTCAAAGATATTATTATCTATTCAGTTTTTAAAATCAGGTATTAAAGTGCCAGAAAGAGTAGGTAAGTAGCCTATATTGATTGTATTAGCAATGTGTGGTTATACTAAAATGCAAATCTGTAATTTTTGGCCTTCATACAACTTTTCTTTATATCTTACACATATACAGTTTAAATGGTACAATTAGAATTCATTTACCCAAACAAAATCATTTGCTCCTTGGCAGTCAAGTTTATCAGCTTATATATATAAAACTAACTATTTCATTTCAACTTTAACTTCATTAAAAGTGGTAAGTAAGTCCTTGCTGGGAGCATATTTATATCTGTTTTTTCAAGTACCTATTTCTCACTTTTAACATCTTCAAAAGAATTCTATTTTGTTAATTTTTCTTTATCTTTCCCCAATTGAAACCAGTAAAAACAATCTTTATTTACCTTTGATATGTGCTTGGAGTGGGTTGAAATAGTGTCTTTCCAAAATTCATGTCCCCCCAGAAATTCAGAATGGGATCTTATTTGGAAATAGGGCCTCTGCAGACATAATTAGGTAAATATTGAGATGATATCATAATGGATTTAGATGGGCCCTAAATCCAATGACTCATTCTTTTATAAAAAGAGGAGAGAATATAGAGACATAACAAAGAGAGTTATATGAAAGTGGAGGCAAAAATTGGAATTAATGTGTCTACACACCAAGGAATACCAAGGATTGCCAGCAACCATCAAAATTGGAAACAAGCAAAGAAGGATTCTTCCCTGGAGCATTGAGAGGAAGCTTAGCCCTCCCATCTTTAGACTTCTAGCCTCCAGAATGGTTAGAGAATATGTTTCTGTTTTAAGGAGGCAGCCTGTGGTAATTTGTATGGCATCCCTAAGAAAACTAACACAGAGAATCGAACTACAATAATACATTTCACTTTAGGGAAGAGTTCAGTTGAGAGAAGCCTCTTAGGTCTGATGTTTCTACGAGCTTCCACCTCTACCACCTTTTCTGAAGCATATGGTTAACTGACTCATTAGTAATGTTTTAGTAGCTTTAAAAGAAGATGGACAGATTTCTTGGTGTCCACCAACTTTAAACCGTGATGGATGTAGGAGACAAAAGTACAATCCCTATGCCTAAACCTGGCCATCTATTTTAGGCAAGAGTATAGATCGGAATAAATCCCTGAGTTGTTTTCAAGAGGCAATCTAAATGACTAAGAAACTTCTTGTTTATGGGAGACAGGAGGGAAAAGTAGGGCAGGTTATTATGGAAGAGTTGATGTGCACACATTCACTCAACCACTTGTCATTCAAATCTTTGCAAGCTGTAACAGTTAAAAAAACACACACACACAAACTTTTGTAAGGGATTACATAAACCATCTCTGGTATTTAGAAAAATGTCCACTGCTTCCTTTTCCACACTGCACATTGTCTCCTATCTATGACTGAAGGTTTTTCTCTCAATTAACCAAAGATAAGAATGACTTCTTCAAACTCCAGACCCATAAATTTAGGAAAGTAAATTCATTCAAACCTGTATGTGATAACAGACCAAGTCTGTCCAAAGCGGATGATGTGCTGATCACACTTTTGGCTTCAGAAGATACAGATCATTAAAGCTCCATCCCAGTGTCTGTAGCTGGGTTGTTTATTACAAAAGTAAGAATCACTAACATGTCTTCTTTGCTAGAACCATAAATCTGAAAGTTCTATGAAAACTGGGATTTGACAACTGCAATACTATAGCTCCCCCTGCTGTTCCAATTCATATTGTCAGCTGCCTCTGGCAAAATCCTTTTTCTTCCCTTCTATTCTGCTTTCCTCTGTCTTGTTTCTGATATCTAGGTTTCCGTTTGCTCTGGAATCCTTCATCTCACCTTTCTGAGCTATTTAGCAACCCAAAGGCAATTTGAAAATCTGTTTTTTATGATTCTCGTGTTAATATCCTTTTTCACATGAAGGTGGTCCCTAAAATGAGTTTGCATTTCTTTAAGATCATTTCAGCTACTCTCCTAGAGCACCTTTGATCCTTTACCTCCTTCCTCTGAAATGCAGTTTCTACTTGCGTGGACCACTCACACTAACCTCTCTGCACACTTACACAATAGCTAAATCAACTGGAAACAAATGAAAAGTACATAAAAGCAAAAAATGTTGCTAAAGATTTTTAGGAACAACCAGAGAGTAGCATTTTCAAAGCACTTGCAAATTCTTCTCTTTCGAAATTAACACTGTCAAAATAAAGGAGGCTACATTACCACAGGCTTTTGTGTCCATTAATATAAAGTACTTTTTTTTTGACCATTTAGGGAAAGCTAGTAGGTAGTCATTGCCTCATTTTTTGCATGAAATGGAGTTTTCTTGCTCTGGGCCATAATTCTGTCATCTTGGATAAATTAACATATATATATGTATATAAATGTGTGTGTGTGTGTGTGTGTATAGTTTAATTTATGACTTGAGGTACATTCTGTGAGGTGCCTGGAGCATAAGTAATGGGCAATTGCATAATCCTGATAAAGTAAGATCTAGACCCGGAGGACATTTTCCTAAATTAAAATAATCTATTACACAGGGGATAAGGAGTATGTATACTCTTTGACAAGAGTGGATGGAAGGCTAACTAACTTCTTTTAAGGAAGACCAAACTGAAGGTGTCACCTGGTATTTGTAATTATAAACTTCCATGTATGCCTTACGTACTGGATTAGATGCTACTTGAAGACAAACATTCTGAGTGGTTCTCTTGCTGTTTCAGCATCAGCATAGAAGTCATCTGATGAATTTTATGTGGTTGAAAGAGTTAATGCGTGGTGAGTACTATAGGCCCTGAAACTAGGGCAATATCCTTCCTTTCTAGATTAATCCTAGGATACATTCAAAATGAGGTCAAAGAAAATTCTGATTTCAGTCATTAGCTTTCCACTGAATATTAGTTTGCTGTGTTTACATTTTCTCAAACAGCAGGGTATTACCTTTGTAAAATATCCTACAAAGTTTTTGGGACAGATATGGTAAGTATGTTACCAGATTTTAAAAAGTGTATTAGATATTCTGGAAGTCAACAAGCCACAAAGGAAATAATTTATGAAATATTTAATTTCTAAATTGTACTCTACAAATAAACTTTTTAAAAAATTGATTGATAAATATTTATTAGCAGTCTTTGTGGCTCATCTCCATTGAGCAAAGCATGATGCTGACATAGTTTTCAAGAGGTGTGGACCTCAATTGATAAAGTAATAAACCTGAAGCTGTTGCTCTCAAAAAGCTTGTAGAAAAGTGTTTCCTGGATATCCCATCACCCAGGATAGCATAATAGGTGGGACCTGCTTTCAGTTAGAACCAAATGTGAAAATTCTTTTCAAACAGCGAGCATGTTAAGCCCCTCCCTCTGCTCCAGCGGTGGGCAGTTGTAACCAAGAAGACCAATGATCAAAGAAGAAAGAGGAATCATAAAGCACAGGAATGCAAAGGGTGTGAAGGAGGAGAAACAACACTGACGAATAACTAAAACTAGGAGCCTCTTTGGGTGACAAATACCTGGGCACAGGCTTTTTTTTACACAGCATATTACATGAAGGAGTGCAATTATTAAAGCAGAGTCTTGATATGTACTTCAATTATTATAGATGGAGAATACAAATTCTGTTGTTTTTGCTCTCAAATTATATTAAAAAAATGCTGATTGTAAAAAAAAAAAATACAATATATCCCTATGTTCATTCATTATCACCCCTACATGGAACTATTAGGAACAATTTTATAAATTTAATTTCAGGTCATTTAAAAATACATTTCTTATTTTATTTTATTTATTTATTTGACAGAGACAGATACAGCGAGAGAGGGAACACAAGCAGGGGGAGTGGGAGAGGGAGAAGCAGGCTTCCCGCCGAGCAGGTAGCCCGATGTGGGGCTCGAACCCAGGACCCTAGGATTATGACTTGAGCTGAAGGCAGACACTTAACCCACTGAGCCACCCAGGCACCCCATTTAAAAATACATTTAATAAGCTTAAAAACACATGAATAATATTATTATTACACAATAATTATATACAGAAACTTTATTTGCAGCAAGTAAAGAGACCACAGGGCATAACCTCCAAAGCCATGAGTCCCCAAGCAAGGGTGAATGGATTCCTTTTATTTAGGGTTAGGATGAATATTCAGAAAGGGAGTTTCATCATCATCTGTAGAGGTGGGCATAAGGTCACACATGCATCTTAAGGAAACATGCCAATACACACACTGTATGCTAAAAAACCCACAAAACTTCCTATGTAAAATAATACTTTATTTCTCTCTTCCTCTGTGTATGTGTGTTTAGACATTTGGTTTTAAAAACATAAATGAGATTTTATAACATTGATATTAATATCCTGATGGAATTAAGTAACCATTCCTAGAGACTGATAAAATGCTAACTATGGGGGACACAAAGAAGAATTAGTAGACCCTATATGTATAGAGAAAATAAGACAGAGGGAGCATCTAGACAAAAATGGAAATAATTTATTTTCAGTGTACCTGATTAGGTGTTATACAAACTCCTCAGTAAATAAGAATTTTAAATGTATCATATCTATTGGGTTTATATATATTTTGTCTGTTTTATTTTAAGACTATTTACTATACACTACACACACACACATTTACTACTGGAAATTTAGTTATTCTCAATTTTTCACAAGTTAAATAATTCTTTAACATATTATTAGATTCACAGAACCACACCCAATAATTACTGCCAACATTCTGAATCCTAGTGTGATACAATCTAGGAAAATCTTACCTGTCACAGAATGTTGCCCTAGCAGAGTTTATTCTTGTCTGAATGTGCTCACATCATAATTATGTCAACATTCTCCACTGATGTTCCATGGGATAGCCTTCCTCAGGATATTAATAGAGAAGCCAGGGTGAAAAAAGTTTCATTTAAAATTAGTTTGGGAAAGATGGGTGAAACAAAGTTCAACAGTAGTTCAGGAATTCTGAGCCTTGATAAGATACCAGTGTTCACGATGCATGCCAAAGAGAGATAAGATGCCTGGTTTCCCAAATGAATTTCTTCAAAGAGCCTAATTCTGAGCAGTGGACCGATTTAGGTCTTCTAGACCTAGAATTCAGCGGCATCCAGTTTGGGAAATGTTTTAATCCTAACAGTGTGCAGTACATGAAGTTCTTAAGATTGGGGTGATCAATTGCAGCGTCTTCTGGGAAAACTCAAGCTGAGGCATATTTTTGAAAGAGGCAAGGAAAGCCCAGTAATTTCTGTATTTGGACAATAAGTCCATTTTTTAACTTATTTTTTGATATTAGTATATTTGAGCACCAATAATTTTCTCCTTAAGATCTATCTAGAGACAAACAGAAGTGTTAAGACCCCAAAGTTATCTTGGAAGGAATGCTAATCATCTCTGTTGTACAAAATTTGCATCTATCTTTGTGAACAAAATTATCCTTTTATAATTGTCTTATTTCAAAATGACTGATACTTTTTACTTCGTTTAAATAGAGCTTTTTCTTCTCTTTCAAGTTCATATTAGCTTCAAGAAAAAACTCACAGCTGAGCCTGAGTTTAGTTATTTAAATCCATTCTATTCATCAGCATTAGAAAATATTCATATTTTCACAAAATATATACAGCATCAGATACTCCTTCAAATCCTTTACACCATTTCTATTTGGTAATTATCCTTCTATCTGTGTTTATTAAATAGAGATGGTTTTACCCCTTTGCCGATGATAACCGAGGAGAGAGAGTCAATTGGCAGCAAATCTACTTAAAATATAAGCACATTGCCATTAGAACCAAATACATATATTTGAATGGACAGTATTTATTTTTACGTCATGAATTTCTTTGGAATTGAACTATTTGTCAAGTATAAAATGGTAAGGAGCATGGATTCGTTTGACTGCTACAATATAAAAGTTGTATATAACCCTTTCTCAGGTGAAGCTCACCATTTTGCTTGGTTAAATTCTAGACTAATAAAAATGGTCTCTGAAAGGGAAAAAAAAATGGATTCCATTCACTTTTTTTTTTTTTTTTTTAGAGATTTTATTTATTTGACAGAGAGAGACACAGCGAGAGAGGGAACACAAGCAGGGAGAGTGGGAGAGGGAGAAGCAGGCTTCCCATGAAGCAGGAACTGGATATGGGGCTCGATCCCAGAACCCTGGGATCATGACCTGAGCCGAAGGCAGATGCTTAAGACTGAGCCACCCAGGTGCCCCAAGGAGTCCATTCATTTTGATAGTAAATAAATGAATGCGTGTAAGAAAAACAGAATCAGTTTTATCATGTTATACTAATTTTATTTATCATGTAAAGCTAATCAAGACACACTTTCTACTAAATGATTTAACATTTATAAAGCATTTCACAAAATTTCTTCTTGATAAACAAAAGCAAACTTTCAAAACTTCAATTCACTAAACTAAAAAAAATGTAAATTATGTCACTAAATCATTATTTGAATGAATAGAAAAAAAATGTTACTGGTAATAAAACATCAACTTCCATCTATTGAACACCTACTATGTATTAAGGATTGTAACACTCTATTTTTCCAGTTGTTCTAAGATAAATTGCAAGATTCACATCTGTTGTTCAGGGATGTGTTTTTACCTCCAGCCAGTGTGTGGGGTCAGCTGAACCTGAGCTGCAAGGCTTAAAGAGAGGTTGGGTGGTTTCCTCAAAAGTAATATTGGGAGTCTATTACCAAAATAAGGAACATTGATACTTAGCAGGAAAATCAAGGTTTTACAACTTCCAGCCTTTTGAAAGAATCACCAGACTTACATATTTAACAGAATTTTAATCCTCAGTCATCTTCTGCTGGTAACAGTATGGGGTTTTGTTTCACTTAATATCACTTGAATTCTCAGCTGCTCTCTGGATCCTTCACCTCAACCCTTTGATTCCTATCTTATGCCTACCATTATATGTAAATATTTTTTTAAACATTTTATTTATTCGTTTGAGAGAGAGACAAAGAGTGAGAGAGAGAGAGAGAAAGCACAAGCAGGGTGAGGGGCAGAGAAGCAGACTCTGCTGAACAGGGAGACCGTTGCGGGACTCAATACTGGGACTCCAGGATCATGACCTGGGACAAAGGCAGACACTTAACCGACTGAGTCACCCATGTGCCCCCATTATATGTAAATATTTGCCAGCATTCTACTCTCTGTCCATTGTACATTGTCTTTTCCCCTTAAACAACCATTTTGGAGCAATTAAATTGTTGTTGAATACAGAAAGGAGAGTGGACTCAGTTCTGCAACAACTTTCAAAATAAGAGCAGTAAGTGTGCAGTTCTAACCTTTGAAGGACAGCTCTGGCCATTGTCCTGGCAGAATGCCCAGGATTGAATCTGCCCCAGTGTTTTATGAAAATGGGCAAATAATATCATCTATTGGAGCTGAAATGTTTAAGGAAAAATTAGACCATTGGGAAAAGTTTGTTTATTATTTAAATTTATAGATCTATCAGTTAATTTCTCACCTAAGAGGTTTTTTGATCACCAGCCCAGAATATAGATTAATGATAGTCATTTACAAATAGATGTTTTCTCTTACAAAAACAAAGTGGGAAAACCAAGTATTAAATAGTTCCCACCTAGAGATTTTAAGAGTCCTATTTATACTAAATGAGATTAAGTTGCCTTTCAGTTATTTTCTCTTGACACACTAACAACTTCTCAAACAACATGCTTATTATTAAACTCAATGAAAATAAATTACAAATAAGAAAGAAAAGATGGAGATTTATTTTGGAAATCTATTTCCACTTAATACTTTCACGATACTTTGACATTAGGAAGTTTTGTTTTACTAAACAACAGAAAATTGAGATGTTCTGAGAAAAGTATGTGTTCAGATAAGTTGTACTATGTATTAAAGTTTTTTAAGCAGCAAATCAAATTTTAATATATTGTGCACTTTTCACATCCATAGCAATACAATTTTAATTGCATATTAAAGTTTGAAATCCATAAGTACCCGGAAATACTTTTTAAGATTTCTAGCATTTTAATAGAATAGTTTATGGAAGAAGAGAGAAAAAAAGTACCAAGTCAACATTCTTTGAATAAAAAAAGACTAAAAATGAGCATTTTTAATGTGTGTCTAATATAACCAGTCATCATCAGAAAACATAATAGCTATTTATCTTTGCAGTCACTTTGTTAAATGGAGGCAATGGAATTTTGATCTCTTAGAATTTATAATCAAAGATAACTAGCAATGAAGAGGAATATGAGTTAATTGTTTAGCATTTAGAGTGACATTTTATATCTCAATGTGCATTCTAAGAAAGTTACAATAAGTGTATTTTTTATAAAAGTGACAGTTTCTTAGTTCAGTAATTTGCTGCTCCTCATTGTTTCTATTTTATGCAGGTGCTTGCAATTATTTCTGATATCCTAGGTATAAAAATTACGAAATATTTCCAGTAAATACATTACTGATGACAAAAGTGTCATAACAGAGTTGAGGCTGCAAACAGACATTCAGCCTATAATTTCTTCACTAGATCTTGGAGCTAGAGTTCACTTGGCTTTCATTTCCTTCTTTTAAGATTTGGCATTCTGGACTCCCATCCCTAAAGATGTTACAGAATGTGCTCCATATCACAAAGCTGGTAAGGTGATAAAGACTTCATTTTAGTTCTAACCAGCACTGCACTACATCATGCTTAAAACAAAACCAAGGAACAACAACAACAAAAAGCAGTATGCTTTATTTAATTGTTTTCTTCTAATAGCAGAGCTAACAAATTAAATTCCACCTTTACCAAGAGCCTTTAAACATTAACAGGAAGCGTGTAAGAAATTTAATGGCTGACTGAGCCATAATATATTATTCATGTAATTTGGAACTGTTCATGGTACATCATTCACCATATAAGAGAAAAACCACATTATCTCTGTGTATAATTTGAGACAGCACTATGTTCAATGAACTATTATGTAATATAATAGTTTCATATAATCTATATAATGTTCCTTATCTCATTTTCATTGAATGACAAGTTTTAAGTAAAATTTAAGTAGCTTTCATAGCTGTTATTTATAAAAATTCACAAAGAAACGAGAGGGGGAAAAAATACCCAAATTATAATGAATTAAGATAAGCTGCTCAGAGATTGTTGTAGATGGGAAAAAATACACCATCAGAAAAACAAGTAGTGGTGTTATAATTTATATTTATTTATTCATTTATTCATTTTTTCATTTATTATTTTATTTATTATTTGACACAGAGAGACACAGCGAGAGAGGGAACACAAGCAGAGGGAGTGGGAGAGGGAGAAGCAGGCTTCCCATTGAACAGGGAGCCCAATGTGGGGCTTGATCCCAGGACCCTGGGATCATGACCGGAGCCAAAGGTAGATGCTTAAAGACTGAGCCACCCAGGTACCCCATAATTTTTAAGAGACCTATATTTCTTTCCTAATTTTATTTCTAAATGATGCTCTGACTTTGGAAAGGTTTCTTGGCTGATTTCTGACTATTCTCCTAGTATTGGTAAAGAATAGTTGCCATCTTTTGAATACCTACTAAGTGCTGGATGGTGTTAGCACTAAGACTGCCCTGAGCCATGATAAATATCTTCCGTTTTTCATCATGACCTTTAGGTTATCGTTAGAACACCTTATATGTATAAGATTAATCAAACAAAATAGAAATACCCTTGTAGGTAAATGTAGATTATGGAAAAAAGTCCTTCTTATAAGATATAGGAACATAACTGGTTATATCCCTGCTGCTTATTTGAACACAATATTTCAGTATGAGAAAGCAACCTGGATAGATGGCCAACAATTCTCTTTTGTGATGGATAATGTTTATGCTTTTTACTACTGTAAGTTTTAACTGTTATTTCTTATATTACTGTTATTACTGCTATATAAATATCAACTGTCATTTCTTATATTTATCCCTGATATATCTTTGTGAAGCTATAATGGCATTATTACAAATATTCATTATTATGGCTTCAAAATAAATTACTCTGAAAAATTGTTCTAAGAACTAGAACCACTTTCTCTTTCATTTATTTTGTTTTATTTTATATTTTTTATTTTATTTATTTATTTATTTATTTTTAAAGATTTTATTTATCTGAGAGAGAGAATGAGAGAGAGCACATGAGAGGGGGGAGGGTCAGAGGGAGAAGCAGACTCCCTGCCGAGCAGGGAGCCCGATGCGGGACTCGATCCAGGGACTCCAGGATCATGACCTGAGCCGAAGGCAGTCGCCTAACAAACTGAGCCACCCAGGCGCCCTTATTTTATATTTTTTAAAGATTTTGTTTATTTATTTGAGAGAGAGAGTGAGTGAGAGCACGAGCCAGAGGAGAGGAGAGGAGAGCTCCCCCGCTGAGTAGGGAGCCAGACACGGGGCTTGATCCCAGGATACCGGGATCATGACCTGAGCTGAAGGCAGATGCTCAACCGACTGAGCCATGCAGGTTTCCCTAGACCACTTCCTCTTTTAAACCTAACCCAGTTGTGATTACCTTCCCATGAGGAGCCTCCTTTCTCACCTTCATTAAAAGCAGGTCTCGAAAACAACCAGACCAGATTCAGTTCTGCAATGCATTAAAAAGAAATAAACATTTTACTGAAATATCAGAGTGAGATGTAACCATGGGGTAAACTTCATAAAATCCTCTTTGAACCTCTGTACTCTCTGCTCACCACCCAGAGTTTTTTTTGCCTCCCAAACCATTTCATCTACCACCTCCCATCACCCTGCTTGGTGTAGAGTGTGGGTGCAGGGACAGGGGATAGCTGGTAGAAGAACTCTCCACTTCATGTACCCAATGAATTTACTCCACAGAGGGAGAGAGTTGGAAATTCCTATAAATTGGGCCTTACGTTTATGTGAATATTAGCTCCAAGACCTGTCTTGGAACTTACCAGCAGTGGTACATCCGAAAACTTTTTAGTAGATGTGAGTCTCATTTTTTTTTTTTTTTAAGTTGTAGGAGTGGAACTTAATCTCTTCCTCATAAGATTGCTTTGAGGGTTAAATGAGATGAGGTAGGTACAATATTGAGAATATAGTAGGCCTCCAATAAAAGTTAGTTTCTTTCCCTGCTTTAACTGTAGCATGTGGACTTCTTTGTCTGTATCCTGAGGATACTGGTTTCTTGATCCTTCTTGAGAAGTTTGCTATGCTTCTTTCTCTCTCTGTCTCTGGTCTCAGTGAGTAAACTGCATATTCTGCACGCAGACTCCATGAAGTTTCACCCAGTGCTGACTGCATACAGCACTCCAACACAAATGTGAAAAGCTTATTTCATACCCTGTGGAACCAGGCAAGTGTTTAAGAGCCATAGCACAATGAAGTTGACATTTGTTAAAAGTATATGACATTCCTAATCCATTGAGTTAAGTGACTATAATTCACTAATAATTCAGCAGAGGATGTTGGACATGTGGCAATAACAAAATTAGTAGTTTTGGTATGTTATAATTTTATTCCATTAGTTATAAAATACAAGATAAAGCTTAATGCAAAGGGCCCATCCTGCCTTGTCCTTTCTTTCACTCTTATACTTGTTATACTGGACATTCATTCTTTTTTTTTTTTTAAGATTTTATTTATTTATTTGAGAGAGCGAGAATGAGAGAGAGCACATGAGAGAGGGGAGGGTCAGAGGGAGAAGCAGACTCCCTGCTGAGCAGGAAGCCCTATGCGGGACTCGATCCAGGGACTCCAGGATCATGACCTGAGCCGAAGGCAGTCACTTAACCAACTGAGCCACCCAGGCGCCCTGGACATTCATTCTTTTTGTTAGTTTGGGTTTTTGTTGTTGTTGCCGTTGTTACTCTTTATTCTTACTTATTTTCACCAAAGCTCCCCTACATTTGGTCCATATGATTTGGGTGATAAATCCCACCTGTGTCTCCAAGACTCGTATTCTCTTTAGATCTGATGACTCCGACAGTTACATTACAGGAGCCATACTACTTGATTCAGGGATAGCATCTGATCCAAGAAGAGCAAATATACCTGCTGTACTGTTGAGCGAAGAGAAGGCAACCCGTTGAGTCTGGGGTCTTTTCCTTAGTGTAATGATTTATTCACGTTGTCCAACTTGAGGTGATGGGAGGTGGGAGTCGTGCTGGCAACTTTGCTCGTATGGAATGAAGACAGAGGACACAAAATTAAAGAATGAAAGAGAGGAAAATTCAACCCCGTGACATTGCTTAAAGTTCTGAATCAATGTTTCATATGAAAACTACAAACTACCTTAATTTTTACATGTGTTTCCTCATTGTAGATAAGCCTATCTTGCTATCTGGATTTTTTTGTGTATATGTGTTCTACTAATTAACTACTTTTGCAGTTTTAATCTTGTATTATTTCTTCTACTTTGTTTTGTGTGAAAGGGGGGAAATAAAAAAAGCTGGAATCCCTAAAAAAAAAAAAAAGTGTACATGAGGCTGCCATTTGACGTATTTTTGTAAGCCCATAAATTTCTATTTTTCTTTAAGCCAATTTTATTCGGATTTCTATAACTCATGATATAAACACTCTTCTTTTTTACTTCCTTATCTCTATTTTTCTTTTGTGAATAGTGATTTCCAACTCATCCTTTTCTATTCACTCTGGTTTTTTTCTCTTTCCCTTCATGTACCATTTCCCTCCCTCTTTGTTATTCTACAGTTTAAGTAAAATTATGAAAATCACCCCACATGAACAAAAATTCTTAAAATCATTTATTTATGATGTCTTTCCTTCCTTGAAGTGTTACTTGCCCTTTATATCTGATGTCCTTTTAAGACCTTTAATTAATTTCTATAACGCTTCTGAAGAGACCCGGCATGGCACCATGCACCCTGTATGCATTCAAAGTATTAATTAGAAATAATGATAATGATCAACCTCATGAAACATTTTTAACTCTGTCCTTATTCACCTGGCAAGCTGTGAACATGAAAGATGGACAGAGTACTGGCCACCAGGAAGCAGAATTAATGAGCAGGGACAATGTCTAATTCTATATATTTTTAATCATGTTTATTACAGTTAGCACTCAATTTAAATTAATAACATTAAGAATAGAATTAGCAGTTCCCTTGTCAGATAAGTCAGTGGGTTCCATCCTAATAGGCAATGAACCAATACGTTGTGACAGCCATATTTTTATTTGTTCTTTCTTCCTCCTTTGGCTTTTCCATGGAAATGCTGAAGAATTCATTCAAAATACCTTAAAATAATCAGCATTTCTTCATTTCCTCATGTCTTCCAAAAGCAGATCACATACTGGATTCTCTTCCAGGGCATTTCATGTGGATTTACAAAGCCATTTTCGTATAACCTGGACCAACCATCTTTAATTTTATTCTGAGACAATTCTCGCTTCTCTGAGATACTGCTTCACCTGCAGAAATGTGAGCTGGGAAGAAGCCAACAGAGTGAAAGCAAATGTGTGTGGTCTGGACACGGCATACAGATGCTTCCAGGATCAGGCTGAGGGCTCAGAGTGGGGATCAGCTAAATCCCTTGTTTTTCCCCTTTCTCCTTCAGTCTTGGACAATGTGTATAAATGCACATCAGGGATAAAAGTAGTTACAGAGCTTGCCTTCTCCCTAAGTGCATTGTCACAAGGAACTCAGGGACATGACATATATTCTTTGGATATTCTTAAATTATACTTGGGATCTTAATTTTCCATGCTCCTTTTCCTTAGGCCAGTTCCACTGATATAAACTACTTAGTAAAATCAATAATTCTTCTCCATTGTAGTCTATACAACCAAAATTTTGCTTGTTTAAAAAAAATGACATAGGTATATTGGTAGAAAAAAGACTGGAATAATATATACCAAATGACATATTTGGTTTCTCAAGGTGCTAAGCTAACATGGTAGTTATTTTTTTAAATTAACTTTCTACTTTAAGTGTCTAGTTTTAGTAAGTGTGAGTTAATTTTTCATAGTAATCAAATTTTAAGTAAAAAAAAAGTACATTTTTACTCTAGTTCCCTGATATTTTTCCTTATGTATCCAAAGATTTCTAAACGAATGTGTTCATGCGGTTATACACAGAATGTTTCCCTGAATTAACTATAAGAGTAGTATAAGGAAAGAGTATTCGGTTTAAAATCACAATAGCCATTGCTGCCTGCTCAGGCTGTAACATAATTTCTCTTTAGTTTGAGTAAATAGTATATTTTTTTCTGATGAAAAGAAGGTGATGGGCTACTTGTTTTTGTAAAAGAAGATTTGAGTATGGCAGAGAAAGAGTGAGGTACAGAAATATAGTAAGAATTTTGAATTGTCTAGGAACTTCCTAAAAGTGAAGAGATGTGACCTCACTTCCCTAGGAGGCAGAGAAGGAGAAGATGGGCACTGAGAAAGTCCAAGGTTTCCTAAGAAAATGTGGAATAAGGATCTACCCACTTCTTAAAAATTTGAATTAAACATGGGAGAAAATAACATAGGATCCGTGGCTATTAAGAAGAGGGGGAAAAGGGGCTCCTGGGTGGCTCAGTCAGTTAAGCATCTGCCTTCAGCTCAGATCATGATCCCAGGATCCTGGGATGGAGGCCCGCATCGGGCTCTCTGCTCCGTGGGGAGTCTGCTTCTCCCTCTGCCCCTCTCCCTCACTCATGCTCTCTCTCACTCAATCTCTCTCAAATAAATAAATAAAATCTTAAAAAAAAAAGAGGGAGAAAAGGAAAAGTAGAATTCAAGTGAACTGATTTTCTTGCTCAAGTAAAAATAAGCAGGTAGGTTACTTCTCTGCAGTGATTTTTAAAATGTAGTCATTCAATACCATCTGATTAACATACAAAGACATGATATAAAATTGATTTATACATAAATATGTCATGTCTTTAAACTGCTTTGCTAAGGTGAGTCTTCTAGTGCCCTTGCTTTCTTCTCGTTGCCCTTGCTAAAGAACACAATCGAAATCTCGGCTGGTTGAAGCTATGCTGGGATAACACGGCTCGTTTGGCTTCACCAATGTGATACGATAGAATATTTTATTATTTTTTTTTGAACAATTTTTCTTGGTTTACCCCACAGAAATAAATTTCACATCATGATAAATCATTGAAAACTTTGTATTCTCAAAAAAGAAAAAGCAAACAAATGAATCTTGTTTGAAGGTTTTTTAACCTTTGCCTATATAAAGGCTTTGATAATTTTTTATTTCTTTAAGCCCTAAGGAAAAAATGACTTCCAGTTTCATGGTTCCAGAAAATGGAATCTAAGCCAATGAAAGTAAGAAAGATCTATTAATGATAGTAATATATAATGGTGAGGCCACCTTACTGAAAGATCCTTTTCATTTACTGTAAGATATATTGACACTCTACTTTAATCCTTGGGATACACATACAAAGTCACGGTAAGACACTTTAGACATATGTAAGCCTAACTCTCATGTTTTTAAGTTCTTGTTACTACAGTAATGAACTTCAAATACATCAAATAGAAAAGATCAGTCACAAGCTTATACACTTAGAAGTTTCTCTGCTAGGAGCACAGACTGGACTTGTAGGGATACTTTATTACTGGTCTGTAGGGGGAATCTCCTCTGAAATAGGATGAAATGTTAGACTCTTCTTTCTTTCATGTATTAAGGTAAAGGAACAATTTTAGTGAACTATGTAGTAAGTGACTATTCCCCACCGGTCCCTGAAATTTAAACATTCCTATACCAGTGGTCCTGGCCACTTTGAACTTTTAGTTTCTTAAAAATTGAATGAATTCACACATTATGCCATAAAAAATTATTTGTATTACCCCTAAGATAAAAAGGACAGACCATACTAAAGAACGTGCCCTTAAATTAAGTAGTAGTGGCAAGAAGAGCAAGAAGAGTTATTATTTGTAATAACTAATCAGGAATGTTCTGTTTTGTATGTTTTTTTCTGAAAACCACATTAAATATCAATTATGCTCTTAATGTTCATGATATTAAAGAAACAATCAGAATACTCAAAGTATCCATTATACGCAGCTCTGATTCTGTTACAGGAGAAGGTAAAAACCTTCTTTTGTGATAGAGCACATTGTTACCTTATATATATTAATTGTTAGCAAAGAATGAGAAACGTAGGAAAAAGAATGAAACTTTTCCATTTGAGCTTTTAAAGGATTTCTGAGTCCCCTTCCCTTTTTTCTGACATATCAATCAGGAAATGTGATTATAATTCAGGAAGAATTATACACTTAACTATATACTTAAGTAAGAGGTTTGACTGGGCTGTTGGCTCTGAGGTTCAAGTAGCATTTACAAAATCAAAATCATGAGACACAGAGAACAAGGTTACCATTACCATAGCACTGAGAGACTCAGACGAGTGCCCAAGGGGAGTTAATATGGTTAAGGTTACCCATGTTAAGCGGCATCTTATAGAACATTCTGTCTTGAGTATTACTTCTATTTAAAAGAATAGCCTAATTCATTTATGTCAAATGTGGCTTTTGGATATTCAGTTTTTTTAATGTCACCAAAATTATCTCAGAGGAGTAGCTCTGACAGGTCAATCATTGCAGATGGCAAGTGCTTTGTTAATTATACAGAAATTTAGAAACAACTGTAGAATGTCTTGCCTCAGGAGAAATTTCTCTCTTCCTGTTTGAGAACTGCTCCTCTCTACTGAATTAATTTTATGTTTGTGAACAGATAACAATCTCTGCCACGTGGTAGAAATAACTCCTTGCTCCTTGCTCAAATATGCAAGTGTAAATAAGCAGAGAATATCACAAATAAACAATGCCATTCTTTTTAAAATAATGCAGTGTGTGTAATTAGGAGTATGCAATTACAACAGTGTACAGCTCTCAGTGTAACAATTAGGTTTTCAGTAAAATGTAATTTGTTCCAATGTAAATGTTTTACCTCAATTCAGAAGATTCCCTTGAGTTGTTTCAATAAGCATATTTCTTCAAATACGTGCAGTTGTATACTGTGTTCCAATATACAAATCAGAGAGGACAGCTCTATTATAATGGGCTAGTGAAATTTTCAAAATATGAGGGTTCCAATGTTATCTTGAGATCAGAAAGTAGGGTGATCACTTTCTGAGAACTGTTGACATATTGCCTATGTGGTAGATTGTATATATGTGTGTGTGTGTGTGTGTGTGTGTGTGTGTGTATACACACACCCCTTTTTGATGTAACTTTGCTGCTCCTTCCATAAAGAAGTGGAGTCTTGATCCCCACTTCTTGAATCTAGGCTGGCCTTGTGACTTGCTTTGACTACTATAGTGTAAGTGATTTTATTTGACTATCAAGGCTTTGTTTTAAGAGACTTTGGAATGTGGTCCTGACACTCCCATATAAGGGAGCTAACTAGCCTATGGAGGAGGAGAGGCAGGTATAGAACTGAGGCTTCCAGTGATAGTTGACATCAACTGTCAGACATGTGAGTAAGGCCTCTTGGGTCTTCTAGCCTTGCTGACCCCTAGCTAACTCCAGCCAACTGAGTAAGACCAGATGAAATGTGTAGATGAATTCTCCAGTCAACTGATAGAACTGAGAGAATAAACTAATTATTTTTGCTTCAACCTCTACATTTTAGAGTGGTTGCATGTAGCAAAGGGTAATTGAAATAGTCCTTCAAGTTTTCTTCTGTCACAGTGTTTGGTGCTACCCCCGAATCAACTTTGTTTCCCCAGATACATTAAACATCATGACATGTTTAATGTTACTAGGATTTGAACTCAGGTCCCCTACTTCCTTAATGATTTAGCTCCTATCTACTTCCCTGGCCTTCTGTCTATTGGTCTAATGGGTCATCAGATTCCTACCCTGAAGCTGTCTTTCCCCTAACTCAGTCATGGAGCTCACCATCATGCACAAGGTTCTTTCATCTCCCTGCCTTGGGACATGATGTATTGCTACAAACTGCCTACATCATCTCTATCAGGAAACCTTTTCAGGATTGCCCCCTCCCCATCAACCCAGGCTATGTTGGGTGTCCTCGTCAATATTTCAGTCACATCTTCTTTTTGTATTACAAGAATGAAGACCTACAGGGTGTAGTAGTAACTTTGTGTTGGTTTTTCTAGTGTCAAAGACTGCCAGACTTTGAGGTCAGGAAACATGACAATTTTATCTTCGTATCCCCAGGGCCTGGCATAAATAGAAGACATGCAACAAATACAGGCGGAATAAATGGACAGCTGAATGGAAAAAAATGAAATTTCTAAATGAACAAAGGGGCTCTCTTTGAATTTATCAAATATAAGATTAGCTACAAATGAACAACATTAATGTTGGGATTAGAAGGGAGGTGGGGGAGGGGCGCCTGGGTGGCTCAGTTGGTTAAGCAGCCAACTCTCGGTTTCAGCTCAGGCCAAGATCTCAGGGTCCTGGGATCAGTCCTGCGTTGGCCTCTGGCTCCCTGCTCAGCAGGGAGTCCGCTTCTCCCTCTGCCCATCCCTCTGCCCCTCCCCCTGCTTGTGCTCTCTCTTTCCCTCTCTCTCTCACACTTTCACTCTCACTCTCTAATAAATACATTTTAAAAATCTTTAAAAAAATTAAAAAAAAAAGGCAGGTGGGGGAAAGATTGTGTAGGGCCTTTTCTACCAAGTGTAACAGGAGGACGACAGAAAATTTTAAGCAGGGACAGGATATGAAGAAGTAAACCTTTAGAAAGATCCCTCTAGCTATTTTGTGGAACCAGAAGATACAAAATTAAAAATAAAGAGATTACTTAGGAAGCTGGAAAATTTCAGTTATTTTTGATAATTTTACCAATTATAAAAGTCAGGATTGAAAGAAAAGTGAGATTTAGAAGCAGGAGTCCTGAGTTCAAATCCTATCAGTTGCTGTTACCATATACCCTGGGTCCATTATTTATTTGCTGAGATCCCCAGTGTCTTCATTGGTGAAATAAATATTATAATTCAAGGTAATAGGAATAAAAGGATTAAATGGGGAAAACATGGTAATGCATTGTAAACTATAATGCACTAATTAAAAGCTAGATGATTAGAACTGATATTTTATACTTTCATAAGACATTGGGATTTTTTTTTAATGAAAAATCTCACGAATTTAAGTTTTAGGTTTAGCAGTACAGACACTCTTACCAACATACAGCTGATTGGTTCTCACTATACTATAATGGTAAACTGGAAAGGTATTTCTGGTTTTGCTTTACTGGAAAAGCAGACAATAAATGGAAAATATCCTTGTAAGAGAAAAAATCCTGTTAAAGAATTGTTACAGGATAGAATTCAGTTATCAGGTTCATTTGAAGACAGTCCCAGTTGTCTGTTGACATGTGACAAACCACCCCAAAATTTAGTGTCCTAAAACAACAACCATTTAATTATGCTCATGGATTCTGTGGGTCAGGAGTTTGGGTAGTGACAATGCTTTCTTTTGTACCCTACAGTGACTTTAATTTTAAAGGGTATATACAGTGACTTTGTAGGGTACAAAAGAAAGCAGTGACAATGACTTATCTCTGTTCTATGATGTATGAGACCTAAGTCAGAAAGAAGATTCAAATGGCCGGGAGACTGGAATTATGTGGAGGTTTTTAACTCACATGTCCGAGGCCTGGGCTAAAAAGATTGAAAAGCTGGGTACAGCTGGATCTACGGATATCCTTCACGTGGTCTCTACATATGGCTTAGTCTCCTCTCAGTATGGCTACCTTGAGGTAATTAAACTTATTACATGCAACAAGAGTGAATGTTCTCACAAACAAAACAGAAGCTTCATGGACTTTTGTCACGGAGCCTTAGAAGTCACAAAGCATGACTGCCACTGTACCATCTTGATTGAAGTAGATCCAAACCAATCTAGATTTAAGGGGAGAAGATACAGACCTCACTCTTAATGGGAAGAATGTCAAGAAATTAATGGACATGTTTTAAAATGTCCACACAGTTTCACTGAGGGAACTTAATACATGTTTTCTTTTTGAAAATGTGTGCTAATCAAACCATATATTATCTATGTGAAAGTAATTGAAAAGAAGATAAGGATTTCCTTTGAACTTTAGTTTTTGTTATTCTCATGATTTTTTTCCAATGTCCCTCAATAAAATTGAGCAGCAGTGTAGAACATTCCAGTCTGAGACTATAATTTAATGAAGTAGTGAGAGACATAACAGAAGAGGTAGGCAAGAGTTAAAACAATGGAGGAATTTAGAGGCACCTGGGTGGCTCAGGCGGTTGGTTAAGCATCTGCCTTCGGTTCAGGTCATGATCCCAGGATTCTGGGTTTAGAACTCCCCCGCCCCGCACCCACGTTGGGCTCCTGCTCAGCAGGGAGCCTACTTCTCCATCTCCCTCTGCCCTTCCTCCAACTGTGCTCTCTTGCACATGCCCTCTCTCTCAAATAAATAAATAAAATCTTAAAAAAAAAAACACGGGAGGAATTTATTTGTGACATGATGGGTGTTGATTGTTATCATCTAGTTAATGGGTATAGAAACCAAATATGGCAGTTTGTCTCAGATACCCTGCTTTATGCCTACTGTTCCAGAGTATTAATGTGCCTTTTTCACTCACAAAAAGTTCTGGTTTTGTGTGGAACCAGAAAAATGGTGCAATCCCTCTACTAATGGGTATCACCATAATGGGTTGTTTTTAAAAACAAGAAAGACATTTTTGATTTGTAATTTAGAGAGATGATTTGCATGACCCTGGAAAGAGTGAAATTGATTAAGATTTTTTTGTTTTTAAAGTTTTTATTCAAATTCCAGTTAGTTAACATAGAGTGTAATACTAGTTTCAGATGTACAGTATAGTGATCCATTCGTTCCATACAACATCCGGTGCTGATTGAGAATTTTTTAGGGGTAATTGCAGAGATCCAAGGAAGAAATTTTGACAGTAAATTGTAAAGGAATGAGGGGAAGGGTACAGATTGCACAAATCTAACCAGACACTTACTGATTGGCTCCATATAAAGAATGGAAAAGAGGAGAAAGACAGACCTGTCTCCTAGGTGATTAGCTAGTTGTTAGATCTGAAACAGGTAGAGAACATCCCTGCCATGTTTTGGGCTTATTATTGGGGATGAGGATGGAGTAAGTGATAAAAGTTAATTTTAAAGGGTATATACATTTTATGAAGATAATGAGACTTTGTGTAAAAATGCTGACCCTAGACCAGTGTTCACCAAACACTGGATTTTAGATAAAAATTAATGCTAAAAATAAAATAGTGCAAACATAAGAATGAGCAGGACTTTGTAGGGTACAAACGGGAGTAGGAAAGAAGAAGCTGCTTTCTTTTGTACCCTACAAAGTCCTGCTCATTCTTTTTTTTTTTTTTTTAAAGATTTTATTTATTTATTTGAGAGAGAGAGAATGAGAGACAGAGAGCGTGAGAGGGAGGAGGGTCAGAGGGAGAAGCAGACTCCCTGCCGAGCAGGGAGCCCGATACGGGACTCGATCCCGGGACTCCAGGATCATGACCTGAGCCAAAGGCAGTCGCCTAACCAACTGAGCCACCCAGGCGCCCAGTCCTGCTCATTCTTATGTTTGCACTATTTATATATTTATTAATATGTTAGTTATACAGACTATGGAACTAAAATAATAAACAAAAACTAAAGTATATTTAAGAATTAGAAAAAGATGAAAAAATACTTTTTTTGAAAAAACACTTTAAAATATATTTAAACATTTTCTTATTAATGGCAAAAACTATTTTATCTTGGTAAAAATACTAATACTTTCATGCTGAATATAAGGTGATTGAATTTTTTTAATCTTTTCAATATCTTGGGTATAGTCTCCATGATACAGTGATTAAATGTCTGGATTTTAATTCAATTTATTTATTTTTATTTTTACTCTTTATTAAAAATTTTATTAAAGTATAGTTGAAAATCAATGTTACATTAATTTCACTTGTACAACATAGTGATTCAACAACTCTATATGTTATGCTATGCTTACCACAAGTGTAGCTACCATTTGTCACCATACAATGCTATTAAAACACCATTGACTGTGGTCCCTACACTATGCCTCTCATCCCTGTGACTTACTCATTTCATAACTGGAAGCCTGTACTTCACACTCACCTAAGTTCAGTTTATTTTCATTCTTGATATTAATGACTTTTATGACTGAAAGACAATAACTCTCAAAAGTACCTAGATATAAAGAGGAGTACATGGTTAGTTTTGCTTATTATAGTACTAAATCATGGCACATAATTTCAATCACATCTAGCAATTATGCAACAATTTTCATTGAGGTTTTAATCTGTGAAAGTTCTGTCTTTTCTTATATAGATCAGTTTTCTCATGAACAAATTGGAAAGGCTTAAAATTTAGTGTATTTTAACAAATGTATTCAAGATACAAGGAAACTTTTTCTTGAGGACAGATTAGAAAATTGTTTCCATTTTTAATGTGAACATATGAGAGTTTATTTGGTAACCAAATCACAAACTGATCAAAACACTTCTACACATCCATTTTCTAAATACTTTCTCCTTGTATAAGTTGTGTTTTTTTTTCCCCCAAATAGTGATTTTTTTTTTCACTCCTTGTTAAAGCAAACCGTTTTATTGAAGGGAAAGATTAAGTGCTCATTTTTCAAAATTATTTTCTAAGTTGTATAGTTTTGACAGCCATTCGTCATAAGAAATATTATTTATTTCTTTTAAGAGCCCTTAAAAAAAAAAGAAAGGTGGGTAATTTTTACACTCCATCTTACTTATTTATTCATTTATTTTTACAGTTCAATGACTTGTGAACCTCATGTGATACAAATAACAGCCTCTCTGCCATTGAAAACATATTTTTATAATTATTATTGTCATCCTTTTTGAACTGTCTGTAGCACATATATAATTCTAGTTTCAACTTATTAGGTTTAATAAGCAATTAAGGTGTTATTAAACCCACTGAATGAACTTCCAAGTGTGGTGATAGCTTTTCAGCCTTACTCTAGACTCTCTCTCTTCTCCTCGTTCTCTTTCCCTCTCTCAATTCTAATCTGTTAAACTGCTCCATTAGTGGTTGTCTTGTAGTTAAAAAAAATTTTTTTTTCCCACTTAAAGCCTTTTTTTTTTCTTTCGACAATCTGTTGAGGACATGCTTTTTTGAATGCATTGTTTCTTTAAAAGCTCCTTTAGCTTTTATTTTTATCTCGCAAGTGCATATTTCCAAAAGAAAAAAAGCTAAGAAAAAGCTAAGAAAGGTTGGATCATTTTATTTATTCAACTGTATAAGAAAAATGACTTAATTTGTTCTAATATGTATTTCTTCATAATTTCAGCAATATTTTCAATGCCTCTGACAGCACTATTTGCAAACAAAATCATGCATTTTAATTTGTTACCAAATCATTTGCCACATATTGTCTCAGTCATTTCTACTGTGTCAGGAATAATTACTGTTTTCTCAAAAGGGAAATTTTTTGTCTTTCATAAGGAAAAGACTTCAAAAGAGACTCTGAATGCTATTTTAAAAGTATCTTGCTAATTGTGATGGCTTTATTTTAACATTAGTACTCGTATCTCAAGGCAACATAAACACGTAAAGCAAATTTTATCTGTATTTCAAATTACCACTAGATAATTTCACAATTTTCACCAGTTTCTTATGAGTTCTAATGGTTTTTTGTTTGTTTGTTTTTAACATAGTGCTGTGGTTAAGGAAAAGCTTCTATTTAATGAAGAGTAGACAAAGTGTTAGCTTGGCTATGTTCTTGTTGCCTACTTGGGTTTCCATTATTAGCATTATCTTAAATTTATGGTTAATCTGCAGTAATCTTTTTTAAACTACATCATCAGTTTACTGAAGTTAGTTTGTTTAAATTTTAGAGGATAATCCATAAATCCACATACACTTTGTGTTTCAGTAAGCTGAAAGTTGAACAAACATTGAGGGTGTTTCAATGATTCTCCTGTAGAACTTTATACTTCCCTCAGGATAATTTAATAGTAAATCACACATAATGGTCTGTCCTATGGACCCAGTGAGGGAGCAGAGTCATTCCATATATTTGATACCATTAAAGTCTTTTTTCTTATTTTTGGATTATATTCTCTAATATTTTCCTCTGTGCTCACCAGCATATGTCCCCACATGTCTTGGTGTCTTAGTCCTTTAGACCTCTATAACAAAATATCACAGACTGGGTGGCTTATAAACAGCAGAAATTTATTTCTCACAGTTCTGAAAGCTGGGAATTCCAAGATCAAGGTACCAGCATGGCCACATTCTGGCTTCCTTGTTCGTAGCCAGCACCTTTTCTCTGAATCCTCACATGGTGAGGGGGCTAGGGATCTCTGTGGGGTCTCTCTTATAAAAACATTAATCCATTCACGAAGGCTCCACCCTGGTGACCTAAACACCTCCCCAAAGCTCCACCACCTAATACTAATACCTAATAATAATTACAGTGGTTAGGAATTCAACATATGAATTTGGAGGAACATAAGATTCAGACCATAGCACATGTTATATACACATCACACTCCTAAGAATTTTGTTCTAGATCAAACTCCTCCAGAGATGGGGAATTTACCTCCAAACAAGAAAATTATTCTAATAACTCTGACAGTTCTAACTGTTGGAAATTCCATTGTCATACTAATTCAAAATCTATTTACTCACAACTTTCACCCACTATTCCTAGGTCAGCCAAAGGTGGCAGACCCAGAATGAGAATCCCTTATATATTTTATTATTTATTCTTTAATGCACATCATTTGGGTTTTCAAATGATTTGTATGGCTAAAACAGTTATCAACCTCATCTATACAGAGATTTCTTTCATGTATTTCCAAAATAATTGTCTAATATATTTTAAATAATATGGTAATATTAAATAAGTTTGTTCATGAACTGTTTCATCACCTGATTCACCAGTGGAGAAAGTTTGAAGTTCTCCAGGATAGTTCTTCTGAAGTGACCCACAGAGATTCTGAAACTTGCATCTCTTTAGCTCTTTTGGCTCACTTGGAAAGGACTCACTTTCTGTATGGATGGTGCCTTTACTAAAAATTGTTTCTTCATTTCTTTTTTTTTTTTTTTCAAAGATTTTATTTATTCATTTGACAGAGATAGACACAGCGAGAAAGGGAACATAAGCAGGGGGAGTGGGAGAGGGAGAAGCAGGCCTCCCGCAGAGCGAGGAGCCCGATGCGGGGCTCGACTCCAGGACTCCGAGATCATGACCTGAGCCGAAGGCAGCCGCTCAACGACTGAGCCACCCAGGCGCCCCTGTTTCTTCATTTCAATGGCAAGAACTGATGTGATCTTTGAGATGAAGGTTTAATCTTGCCATTTTAATGTGAAACTGAAATCAGGGAAGAGGGTCAGTTTGAGGGTTGCATTATGAATGCCATACAAAAGGTGACACCTTAACATATTATCTGAAAACTCTCCAAATTGTCCATAATGTAATGATGGACACAATCTGAGAAGAGCTTGCTGCTTCTGGTGGTGTGATTTTAGCCTCTGGAACAATAAATGTAAGAACAGTGAAAGGTACACAGTCAAAAATACCACACTTCAGCAAATGTTATAATCTTAGGGTTAGCAGTGTTGGTGATTGTCCTTATTAAGGGTTTGTTTGGGCCTTATAGACTTCTAAAAGCACAGCACATTTTTCTTTAGGGTTTTGTTTTTTATTGAAGACAAATTCTCAACACAGTGGATTCTCATTGGGTGGCCTGAGAGTGAACTCTCCAATGGGCTTTTAATAGCCATTTTAAGAACAGAGTCTGCTTTATAAATATCAGAGGACAAACTGTTGGTTGCCAAAGGGGTGGAAAGTGGGTGGATGAGTAACTTGGGTGGAGAGTTGTGGGAGGTATGGGCTTCCAGTTATGGAGTGAGTAAGTCATGGGGATGAAAGGTATAGCATAGGGAATATAGTCAATGGTATTATAATAGTGTTATATGGTGACAGATGGTACTGTAACATATAGAGTTATTGAGTCACTATGTTGTACACTTGAAACTAATATAGCATTGTATGTCAACTATACTTCGATCAAAAAAACAGTCTATTTACATTTCACGGCAAGGACATATAAATGGATTTCTTCTAGTTGTGATTATGTACCTTTTATCCATTCACATAGAATTATAGTGACCTTATAAAATGCCCCCACACTGGACACTTTTAAGAGTGAAAGCATTGTGGGGCGCCTGGGTGGCTCAGTCGGTTGAGCGTCTGCCTTCGGCTCAGGTCATGATCCCAGGGTCCTGGGATTGAGTCCCGCGTTGGGCTCCCTGCTCAGAGGGGAGTCTGCTTCTCCCTCTCCCTCTGCCTGCCACTCTGCCTACTTGTGCTCTCTATCTCTCTGTCAAATAAATAAATGAAATCTTAAAAAAAAAAAAAGAGTGAAAGCATTGTGACTAGCAACCAGGGTAGGACAAGAGGCAAAGGCCAAGACTGTTTCAGGCTAGCCCAGATATATCTGATCATTCTATGTAAAATGTCTGATGGCCAGCAAGACACAACCAGTGAATCCCAGGACCTCCACAAAAATGTTCCCCTAATCTGACTACCTCAGAATCCCTGGGCTACTTGTTTAAAATGCTGCTGCCCTGGCCTCACTCCCAAGATGGTTAGCTTGTCCATATTTTTAGGTCTCTAGGTGATTCTAATGACAATCATCAACTAAAACTAGTATGGGCTACTTCCCTTTGAAATCCTCTAAATTTGTATTTCACACTGGAATTAGCATATGCACACTTAACCTTATATATCCTCCATATTTTCTTCAAATTCAGGAAGCATATTTTCCCCTTTTAACATCTTAAAAATCCAGATATATCTTAGAACTGATGGCATCTTAAAATCAGGACATAATTTTCAGTGCCTCTGCATTCATGGACTTGGTTTATTCCTGGAAGCATGACTGAACTGTAGCCCATAAATGTTGATTTTTCATCAACAAACTGAGCATCAAATAAAGAAAGAATATGAGATCTAGTTGTTGTCTGAGGATTTTCCATTGACATCTTCAAAAACAAGCAAAAAAACACAGAAGCATCAAATTTTGCATAATGGTATCACCAAATTTGAAAAAAATTTCCTGGAGGTGTTAGGCTCTTTTAAGAAATATTTCATTATTGGTGAATCTGGTGGCAAGAGAGGATGATACTCTGTGGGAAAACTCAGGCATTAATGACTCTGAATTGAAGATTGATTCAGAATAAATGAATACAAAGTAAAGAAGTTCTAAGAATTTCTTAAAACAATTGTTTACCTTAATTTTTTTCTTATGTACAAGAACACTATGATAAAAATCTAAGTGTAGATAAATCTAAAACAGTTCTTTAAAGATGACATATAAAATAAAAATATATTATTTATTTAGCAGGATTTTTTATTTCTCAGTGATATATGAAAATTTTTTCTTAATTCCAGTGTAATTAACATACAGTGTTATATTAGTTTCAGGTGGACAATATAGTGATTCAATAGTTCTATACATGACTCAGTGCTCATGATGTAAGGGTACTCTTGAAAATGCTGTATCGTAATTGATGTCTGAGATTTGATATATGATATATACACGAGGCCAAAAGAAAAAGTAAGTTGAATCCTTTGGTAATTTTGCTGACTATTCCACTCAGGCAGCACATGCCCCAGAGTCATGGTATAATAAAGCACATTAATATCAGATAATCTCAGTTCCTCTGTACCTGTCATAATGTATACATTTTCTCACAAAGTGTGTAAATTCAGAATTAAGGGTTTTTAAAATATGTTCCTTTAAACTAAGCAAAGGAATTATCTGAAGCTTTATCTAGATTGTTCCATGTTAGAAAAAAATCTAGGTTATTTATTGACATTTCAAGGGCTCTATCGAGTCTACCCAATGACCACCACAAGCCAATGCCTGTTTAGGATGTCACTCCACTATACAACGACACACACACACACACACACACACACATGAAATAATAGCACTCCCTATCAGACTTTAGAGGATGCTTGCAATGTTTTCAGCCACCAAACACAGCCAGAGAGAGGAAATTCGGGCCTGAGTAAGGAGGAGGTTTGGTCCCTGCCCCCATCTTCCACAACTTTCCTCTCCAGTTGTGTTTGTTTTCAGACTATACGGGGAAGCCCAGCTGCCAGCAGACAACAGGCTGAATGGTAGCCAGCTGCTTTATCACTGTGTTAGCCAGAAGCCCTCATGAGAAATATTTTTCCTGGAAAATAAATTATAACATGTCTAAGTGGTGCCTGACAAAGCTAAACAGGAGGCATGCCGCTCTACTGCAAATTCATCTGCAGTCTCTGGGTAGAGAGACAAATAAAAGCACTTCATCAAAATCAGTCACAGAAACCCAGGAATACCCATAGGAGACCACTAAACTCTAAATACCAATCAATTTCTCCAACTTTTTTTTGTCAAACTTGCAAGTCCTTTTAAGCACTGTCTTCTGGAACTGCCAGGCAGCCGCTGGCTGGTATGGAGAAAGATCAGAAGGAATACAGTTTGGGGGCCTTCTATGACACAGCGGTTTATCTAGCTGAGGACCCTTACTGTTGAAGGGTTTTTTTGGCCTTAGAGCATCAATTAAGCTTAAAGCTAAATGCCTGCTTTTATTTCCGTATGTTTGCAATGTCTCTGCTTGAAGAAGTTTGCCTAAATATACTGGGAAACAATACATATAGAAAGTGTGTTAAGAAGCTGCCCCTCTGACTGGCAAGTTTAAAACTGCAACCCTGAAAGTAATTCAACATGGAGCCTATAGATATTTTAATATTTGCTGGTCCCATAACAATCACAATTTCACTGGGGCGAGGTACTGATGATTTAATAAGATGCTAGTCTCGCTATTGACTTTGATTTAATCAAAATCTTACAATGATATTTAATCAAGGTATTTATGATGCACCTGTTATGCTGAGGACCTTTTGTTAGGTACTGCAAGTGATCATCAGAATATCTACCTTCAAGGAGTTTGTATTTTCATTCCAGAATCTAATAGTCAGAAAAGATAGTTTTTCTCCAGGCTATGCCTTTGATTAGTTGTGTGACCATGAAAAAGTCAGTTAGATTTTGGCATGTGGTTAACATATAAAGAAATTCATTTTGGACAATAGATTGGGACAGTAAGAGCATAGAAAAAGGAAGACCAACTTTGAGCCCATAAAATTATGGAGAGCATAAATCAAGGTGACAATAGACATGGAGAGAAGTGGAAAGATCCGTGAAATATTTTGGAGAGGGATCCAAAGGTTCTACAAAACATTAATTGCCAGGCTAAATACCTTCTGTTAAATTTACATTGATTCTGTGGAGCCAGTGAAGTTGTCACTTGGAGGACTGCAATATTATACAGCTCTTTTATGACAAGGTGTGGGATCCTTCAAATGTCCTTTAATCTTGTTGGAGATCAGTCTTTTCTATGATGAAATATTTTGGTCCATCTCTCTTCCAAGCATATACAAAGAAAAAACAGGTAATAGGTGTGAAATAGTTGGAAAGGAAAATTATTTTTGGATGTGCAAGGCAATATTATTATTTGCAGAAAGGTTTTAAGTGCTAAGGATTCAGGTAGGTGAGCCACTTGGCTTTTAAATGGCCTCCACTAATAACTGCAATTTACATAATATAAAATTAAAGACACTAAATAAACTAGAAGAGTTGGAAAAATATGCTATTTTATTAAATGCATCACATTCAAATTAGGGAAACCTAAGGCCCAATATCACAAGGTCAAAGTAATCTTACTCAAGTCTGACTTCAAATTGCCTTAATTTATGAAGTAGTTTCATCCATGAGGACATTTCCAAATGAGGTAATACTAAAAAAGTATTCATGAAATTATAGTGTCTACATTTTGATAAACTCTAATTCTGTCCAGATTGTGCTGGATTTATTGATTTTTCCTCATGGCTAATAACATAATTATGTTTATATCATAGAGTTATCTGACTTAAAAAAAGGCAAAAAAGGGATGCCTGCATGGGGTTAAGCATCTGCCTTTGGATCAGATCATGATCCCAGGGTCCTGGGATCAAGTCCCACATGGGGCTCCTTGCTCAGCGAGGAGCCTGCTTCTCCCACTGCCTGCCACTCCCCCTGCTTGTGCTCTCTCTCTCTGATAAATAAATAAATAAAATCTTTAAAAAACAAAAGGCAAAATATATGTTCTTAGCACATACATGTGAACCACTGGGCTGATATGCAACATGAGTTGGGTTAGACAGAGGGATCTTTATTACATGAGTACAATTAACAACAACAAATAAAAGCAAAAGTGATTTCAAACATCAGGAAATGTTTTGATTTAAATTTCTTTTTAAAAAAGAACCCAAATGTCATGGAAAAATGTTGCTGACCATTTTTTTTTAGGAATTCAAGTAAAAAAAGCACTTGTGACCTGTTTTTTTAAAGAACAACTCAATTACAGATGTTTTAATTGACAAAGTTATAAACAATTCCATAAAGTTGTTTACTTCTTAGTAGAATTTTAATAAAGTCTGCCAATATTTAACAGATATTTTAAAACTCTCATGTAGCTATATCATTCAGAAACTGACCTAAGTATTTCTGGTCATGTAATAGGATATGTCTCCATACACATTACTTTGAAAGATCTCATAGTTAAAATCTGACTTAAAATAGGAAGCCTATCAAAAATTTTATCATTAAAACAAAGTTTAAGTAAGTTATATAAGTGATGCTTCATAGACCTTGGCTCCATGAGCTATCCTCAGACCCACACATTCTTTTTATTTTGTGCACTTATCTTTTAGTAACAAAAATATACTATTCAAAAAGCCCTAGAATTACATAAAAATTTGATGGCAGTTGTGAGAAAGGATAGATTTGACATGACCCAATTGTTTAACGTTAATAAAAGTAATTTGTTTTATAGATACAGGAATATTTCACTGTACCTACATGCAAATGTAGGTTAGACTTAGAAAGATTGCAACGAGAAACTGGAAAATCATTAGTAACCTTAGCGTACTTCAAATCTCTGGTTTGCTCTCTCTCTCTCTGCGAATTTCATTTTTGTTTTTGTTTTTTCTTCACTGTAGAGTGGTTTTTCCTTGTTTTTATTTGTTGGTTTGTTTTGTTTTAATTTGATTTTTGATTTTTGTTTTTTTCAAATGAGTTTGTCCAGAGCAGGAATCTTTTTGTTGTTAACACCATCAACCAACTGACTTGAACCCCTGGTGACCCAGCTCAAAAATATCTTTTAAAAAAGTTGGTTAGGGGTGCCTGGGTGGTTCAGTTGGTTAAACATCTGCCTTTGGTTCAGGTCATGATCCCAGGGTCCTGGGATGGAGCCCCTCATTGGGATCCCTGCTTTTCTCTATCCCTCTGCCCCTCTCCCCTGCTCATGCTCACTCACTCTCTCTCTCTCAAATAAATAAATAAATAAAATCTTTAAAAAAAAGTTGGTTAGTCCACCATGGGTGAGGTATCTGCTCTACTCAATTGGTTTTGACCAAGGAGGTGAGCTCACATAGTCCAAATGTGTAGAGGTGAGTAGGAGGGGCAAAAAATTTCCTAAAATTTGTAATGGGGCTGGGCAGGTGCCCAGGAATCTTCTACTTCATTGTTGGTTCACCAGTGCTTAATTTCATGGGATGTGCATATTCAAATGCTGGTGGCTCAGTGCCAGAGTGTTTCTTGGTCTGTTTTAACTTCTCTGTGATAAGTGTATTATACATATGAAAATGTAAACTTCAAAGAATGAAAACACATTCTTTCCATTTGGGACCACATTTGAAATGTGGCCAGGCAACAATCAACTAAAGTTAGTTCCTATATACTGACTGGTAGTTTCCAGGGAAATTAATAAAAAAATAGCATTTCAATTATAGCAAGTCCCAGAGAAAAGAAATTCTATAAGGGAAGATTGTCTTGAGGCCAAGAGGAGGGGGAAGAAACTAAACTTTTTGTTACATACTTCAAATATCAACCTAAATGGTTAAATGCAAATCATTTCCCACATCTTAACTATCCATTATAATCACAGCTAACATTTATTGAAAGTACACCTATATATGAAGCAGGATGCTGCTTCTTAACATACAGAATTTCATGAAATACTATGAGGTAGGTATATTTCTGTTGAACATCAGAATATTTAAAAGTTGATTGTGAAAGGCCATGAAATGAGGAAATAGAAGAGCCAGAATTCTAACCCAATTATATCTGAAACCAGAGCCTAGTTCTTTGCTCTATGTTTTTCGATCTTCAGGGTTGTTGTTTTAATCTTTACTCATAAAAAAAAACCTCTCAGATACACATACCAGGAGTAATCATATCTTTTCTCTTTTTTCCATATAAGATTCTTTCTGTTAATTGTTCTAAGTATAGCATTTAATTTCCAATATTTTGTCATATTTAAAAAAAATTATATAGTGTTTACTTATTGTTTGCAGATATTTGTACTGTAAATCCAAATATTATCATAATTAAGGACCACGCACATCGAGATTTGTGAAATTGGTGGTAAATTTAAAATCATGAAACTACAGCTATAAAGGCTAATGTAGTCGTCCCAACATAAATGTAAAAGAAAAATATTAAAACATATTTTTAAAAAATTAGAGGCATGGGGCACCTGGGTGGTGCAGTTTGTTAAGCTTCTGACTCTTGGTTTCAGCTCAGGTTGTGATCTCAGGGTCCTGAGATCAAGCCCTGCATCAGGCTCCACACTCAATGTGGAGTCTACTTGAGATCTTTCTCCCTCTCCCTCTGCCCCTTCTGCTCATGCTCTTTCTCTAAAATAAATAAATCTTTAAAAAAAAATAGAGGTATAAAGTTAGAGAAGCAAATTATAAAATCTTTTTACCAGAATGTCTTTCATCCCTATGTATATATTTAGTTGTCTTTTCTACACATTATACATTGTAATTGATATGGTTAGTACCTAAAACTCAGTCTCCTTATTGATTTCTGTTTCTGGTCTTTGAGTTTTATTCCTTTCCCCATCATGCCTCTGCATGTCCTAACTGTCTCCTAACTTAATTCAGCAGCTGTCCTTTTAAATACTTCATGCCAGAATTAAAGAGACCACTAAATTCAGATTCCTTCTACCCAAATCAAGGTGAGAGTGTGCCAAGTGGAGAAATGGATTGCAGGTATTCCAAGATGAATCCTGGAACACATTTCCTCATAGGAACAGTGTGATAAACCAGAATAAAATTATTATATTATTCTGGATAAGGCACTTAATGTTTGAAAAAGGTGAGTTGATCTGAGAAGTTAAATAATGCTAGAACCCTCCTGCAAACAGACTAATAACATACTTACTTAGGGGACACAGCCCAAATGTAACATAGTAGCGTTACCTTGCAGCACACCCTAGCCAACAGCATTTATGGAACATATGATGTCTAGAGCACTCTGCCATTGGGGCAACGGTTATAGGTCCTGCTTTAAGAATTTTACCGCTTAGTAAGGAGTTGCAATGATTTTTGATTTGACTTAAATTACTGAGATGCTTAAAAATTATTGAAATTAAAGTTGACAAAATTAGTTCAGAATATATTTGAAAAGCAATATAAATTTTCATTTATTTACAAAGAATATAAAGTACATTTGTTTATTTTTAGCATTTTGTATGGATTTATGTTATGCAGAGGTACACACAGTAAGTTAAGATGTGAAATACCTGCATCCAATGATATGGACAACTCTTTAAAAGCAAAAGGTGAGGTAGATTAAGAATAGATGCTGAAAGGCAAAAAACCTAAAGCTACCAGAAAGAGTGCTATATTTCAAATTGGATAAGAGATAATATGTTTATAGCCAGTAGATGAATATTTAAAGGACATCAACCTCATCTCTTAGAATCAGATATGACATGTTTAAATCAAAGGGTGACATCATGTATGTGTTTATTCTAGAGGCATTTTTGTTAACATTTTCAACAGTTTTAATCACACATTATTTGGTGACTCATCTAACTGCTAAATTATGATCTACCCAAATAGCTAGATGTACTTTTATGTAGTTTATTACATAATTATAACCAGCTGGATTATTCCATAGTCATAAAATTATGAATGATGACTTTAAAAGAATTTGAATTGGCTGATTATAAACAACAGTGCATTCCTTAACTAATGTTTATTTTAATAAAAATCACCAACTCCAGAGAATTTGCTTCAAGCAGTAATATTTTCTATGCATCCTTTATTTTTACTTCCTGAATATGTTTATATTATAAACTCCTAGAATGAGTTATTAGAAAAAGATGTTTAGCACAATATGACATTATGTAATTTTTGACTCCTTAATAATAATTTTCAAAATTGGTGATGGAAATTGATAAGCCATTTAATAAAGACCTATGTGTATATATGTGTATACATACATATTTTAGAAGTTTGTAGCTATAATTCATGTACAATTCAGGGAGCTGTTGTTTTAATTGCCAAGTAATAGATAAAAAAAATATTTCTTTTCCTGTGAATATCAATGTTTTAATTTTTAGAATCATCAGATCTATATATATAATATAATTATAATATTTTATTTTATGAATATTATTAGCTGAAGGTTAAGAGAGACTCCCTTCTTCTTGACAAGTACTTAATCAATGTGTCCTTTCTATACGGTATGTGAGTGAGTAAAATAGATTTTCAAAACATAGATAATCATCTATGTATCTTTAAGCAAAATTATTCTTGTTATCTAAACATTGATTAAAATCATTCTTTAATATGTCATTTGTAAATGACATATTAGATATAGGGCTAGTATCCAAAATCTATAAAGAACTTATCAAACTCAACACTCCAAAAAGAAAAAATCTAGTCAAGAAATGGGCAGAAGACATGAACAGACATTTCTCCAAAGAAGACATATAAATTGGCAACAGACAAATGAAAAATTCTCAACATCACTCATCATCAGGGAAATACAAATCAAAACTACAATGAGATACCACCTCACACCAGTCAGACTGGCTAAAATTAACAACACAGGAAACAACAGATGTTGGCAAAGATGCAGAGAAAGGGGAACCTTCTTGCACTGTTGGTGGGAATGCAAGCTGGCACAGCCACTCTGGAAAACAGTTTGGACTTTCCTCAAGAAGTTAAAAACAGAAGTACCCTATGGCCCAGCAATTGCACCACTAGGTTTGTATCCCAAGGATACAAAAATAGGGATTCGAAGGGGCACATGCCTCCCAGTGTTAATAGCAGCAATGTCCACAATAGCTCAAACATGGGGAGAGCCCAGATGTCCATCAACTGATGAATGGATAACGAAGATGTGGTTTATGTACACAATGGAATATTACTCAGCTATCAAACAGAGTGAAATCTTGCCATTTGCAACAACGTGGATGGAAATAGAGTGTATTATGCTAAGCAAAATAAGTCAGTCAAAGACAAATACCATATTATTTCACTCGTATGTGGAATTCAAGAAACAAAACAGATGAACATAGGGGAAGGGAAGAAAAATAAAATAAAAGATAAAGACAGAGAGGTAGGCAAACCATAAGAGACTCTTAAATATAGGGAACAAACTAAGGATTGCTGGAGAGGAGGTAGGTGGGGGAATGGTGTAATTGGGTGATGGGCATTAAGGAGGGCACTTGAGGTAATGAGCGCTGGGTGACATATGCAACTGATGAGTCACTAAATTCTGCCACTGAAACTAATATTACACTTTATCTGAGCTAAGTTGAATTTAAATAGAATTTTGGAAAAAAAAGGGAAAAAAGAAAAAAATCATTCTTCACACCCACTATCCCATATTTGTTAATAAAAATGTTTTGAAAGTTCAAATGATGCTGATTTTGTTTTAGTACCACCTGCCACTTTCATCTGAGATGTGACATCCACAGTGAAGTACCTCAACTGTCAAGCTCTGTGGGCACAATCTGTATATTGGTTCCCTTGGAAAGGTCACCTGACAACATCTGTATGCCCAAGACAGTTAACAAAATACCATCTATATAAAATGCTTCCTCTTTAGGGATCTTTTCCTGTATTTTTAAATAAATACATTACATGTAACATTAATGAAACATTTTCCATATTGTGTTCCTTCTCTTATCTTGTTGTGACATAAATATTAAAATAATCTTTCAGAAATAAAATGGTTAAAATCTTGTAGTACTGTGTTCTTCTGGAGATAATATATCTAGTTCATCCTTTTCCAGATGAAACGAAGAATTTAATATGGTAAATAGTCAAGAAAGTCCCATGGCCCAAGAGGCCGAGTTTTCCAAGTATATTGAGCAGAGGGACAAAAATATAACATTGAAATGATTGACTATCATTAAGAGTGAATAGTATAGAGGTGCTAATACCACATGATTACCTCCACTGTACTCATAAGGAAATTGAACCTAGAGTGAAGGATTTATCTAGATTTATTTGCCTCCTATCTAAGTAAGATTATCTGCCTCTAAATATTATATTCTTGAGTTTAACTAAAAAACACCATGGTGAGATTTTTATTTTTTATTTATTTTATTTATTTTAAAGATTTTATTTATTTATTTGAGATAGAGAGAGAGTGAGCGAGAGAGCAGAAGCAGGGGAGCAGAGGGAGAAGGAGAAGCAGGCTCCCCGCTGAGCTGAGCAGGGAGCCAGATGCGGGGCTCCATCCCAGGACCTTGGGATCATGACCCAAGCCTAAGGCAGACGCTCAACTGACTGACCACCCAGGTGCCCCCATGGTGAGATTTTTAAAATAAAGTTGACAGGATAGAAAATATAGAAAGGATAATTTATGGTATATGATATGTAGAGTTGGTGAGTTTTCTACATTTTTGTCTAACAAGCCTTTAGAAAAATCAATCACACATTAGGATATATAGATAAAGCCCTGACAAATATCTTTACCAAGAAGAAAAAAGTCTGACAGACACTGAACTATAGATGTCGTATGTTTCTGTCAGTTACAAAAAAAGTAGGAATGTTTATTGTAAACATAGTATCTGATAAAATGTTTGAAAAAAATCTGGAAGACAGACAGCTGAATGACACATGAGTCTGTAGGTTATTCTTTTCTCTCTTTTTTGGTGTGGAAAGAACAGTGCTCTATTTGAACACTACAAATTAGGAGAATAAGGAAGTAAAATATTTCCGCAGTCACGGGATATTGCTTAGGCCTCATTCTACCATTTCCTGGCTGTGGGACATTGGTTTAGTCATTAATCTTTCTGAGCTTAATTTTCTATTTAAACAAACAAACAAATGATACAAAATAATCATATTTTATTTGGAGACTGAATTCCTTAAGAACTTGTTTTTTCAAAATATATGCAATTTTGAGGTGAATACTGGTTCAGTATTTTAGAGATCCTTGGTTACCAGCTCAAGCTCCATTGTCACTTTCTTGACCAATCAGATATAAATGGCTAACATGTTCTTAGAAAATACTTCTTTAGAGAATATTGTCTATTGGGGTGCCTGGGTGGCTCAGTTGGTTAAGTGTCTGCTTTTGGCTCAGGTCATGATCTCAGGGTCCTGGGATCAAACCCCGTGTCTGGCTCCCTGCTCAGTGGGGAGTCTGCTTCTCCCTCTCCTTTTGCCCCTACCCCTGCTTTTGCTCTCTCTCTCAAATAAATAAATGAAATCTTAAAAAAAGAAAAAAAAAGAAAAAGTTGTCTATCAAAGCCTGAATCTAAAATCAGTAAAGATAACAATAAAATTTATTGACCTGAAAATATAATAGTAGGAATAATAACAATATTAATGATAATGGTAAGTGTTCACTGGAGACTTAATATTTATCGGGTTCTATAAGCATAATCTCATTAGATTCTTACAACAGCTCTATGAGTCAAGGCCTACTGTCTTCATTTTCTAAGCTTCCATAGAAAGTGGCAAAAACACAGTTTGGATCAAGAAAGCCAGACTTTGTAGTCTGCAAAGTTATTAATGATGCCAGCTCACCTTCTGTACAATCATACTGTGATTTTCAAATCTTCTGCCATGCTTCAAAACCATGTGTGTGTGTTGGGGGGTGGTGGATTATGTGTGACTTTATCAACTGTGGTCTTTTAGAGTAGAAGTGCCTGGTAACGGGAGGGCTTCACATATTTTTGGTACTGATACTATTATTTTTTTTCCTTTTGTGTCTTACACTTTTTAAAAAATTTTTATTGTTATGTTAATCACCATACATTACGTCATTAGTTTTTGATGTAGTGTTCCATGATTCACTGTTCGTGTATAACACCCAGTGCTCCATGCAGAACGTGCCTTCTTTAATACCCATCACCAGGCTAACCCATCCTCCCATCCCCCTCCCCTCTAGAACCCTCAGTTTGTTTTTCAGAGTCCATCATCTCTCATGGTTCATCTTCCCCTCCGATTTCCCCCCTTCATTCTTCCCCTCCAGAATATATTCAAGCCAAATAATTCTGTAGTCTTCTGTCACATCGTACCATGGTTTCTAATTATAGGCCCATCTTTTTTACCCAAATAAAAGCTCTGTGAGGTATGGACCATACATCATTCATTTTAAAATGCCCATAATGTTTTTCATAGTGAATCCTGAACAATATATTTAACAAATACTAAAAGAACAATGAACAATATAAAGCCATGTAACCATTTAACTCTACTCCAAGAGGCACAGAACTATATAAGTATATCAAAACAGAGTTCTTATATATGTACTCTAGACAAAATATACTTGCCTTCAGTGATTGACCATGTGCAAAACTAAATTAGAACAAGCTTCTTATATAATTATTCTTAGATATGTAAAATCAATTAGTTCTCAGAGCCATTTTATAGAATGCTCCTTGTACCATTAAATATCTCTAAAACAATCAACATGGTTCTATGCTAAGAGTATTTCAGTGGTTAGTTTCTCTTAGAATGAATTGTATTTCAGAATATTAGAGAGTACTTGAAGATGTGCTTTGCAAAGCAAATGCCAGTTTGAATTTACAGTCTGTCCTTTTAACCTCTGATCATGTCAGGGATAACAATATGTTTTAGTATGTCAGTTATCCTCCCAGATAAGTAATACCTGCCATAGAAATCATTAAAACATGTTAAGGCATTAAATTTCATTATAGCAGTTCTTATTAGAGAGTTACATTAATTTGTTATCAGACTTTTTGCATCAGTAGAAATAAAGAATCAATTCTCAATAACTCTGTCCTTTAAACTGCATAATCCCTTATCTACAACAGGACAAACAAATCAAACAGTATTTTTAGTGGGTAATTTTTCACTTTGGACTATATTATGAGGACCAAAAAAATAACAATAAAAGCTTTTCCTGACAGTTTCATAATATGCAAATCGATGTGGTTCGCACTGCTTTAATAAATGGAGCACCATCCTGATGGTTTGGAGGAGTGCTAGCTGTGCTTAACATATCCATCCATCTTAACATTCTTGCATTTATTCTGTTTAGAAGATGGCTAAATCTCAGTGGAGAGAGCTTTAATTTCCTTTCAAATGTCATTGGCTTGGAATGCTTTGATCATGCTGAGATTTGTCCAACCTCTGTCATGGCAATTCTCTGTTGATTTCAGGCTGATTTACTTTGTACATCAAAGGCATGAAAGGACCATTCTACAACACATGCTTTTAGCTCCACATTTTCAAGTCTCTTGAATACTCATGAGCCATATTGTTATAAGAAATGGACCACTGTTACGCACTTAGAAAGAAAGGTTACTAGTTGCATCCAGCCTTTATTTGCTTTTTTTCAAAAGCAAGGGTTCTTATGTGGCTATTCCTTAATTATTTTATTATTTTGTTCAATTAAGTACTTACTTTAAAAATAGAAAAGATGACTTTTAAGTTACAGTCGAGTAACATGTCAAATTTTAATTTGCCAGGTATAAAACTCTTCAAGTAATGGAAAATTTAAAAGTCAAGAACTAAATTTAACAGGTATTTGAAAAAAGCAATAGTCACAATGGTTTATAATCCACTGGTTTCTGATCTTATATTTCAGATATTGTAATAGAAAACATTCTAGAGAAATAGAAATAATTTTTTGTTATTGAGATGTAATTGACATACATTATATTAGTTTTAGATGGACAATATAATGATTTAATATATAAGTATTACTGAGAATGATCACCACAGTAAATCTAGTCACCATCTGTAACCATAAAAAGTTGCAAAAACTTTTTTTTTTGGTGCTGACAACTTTCAAGATCCATTTTTCCAGCAAACTTCAAATATGCATTATATTACCATGGTAACAAAAGTTACCGTGCTTCACACCACATCCCCATGACCTATTCATTTCACAACTGGAAGTCTGTATTTCCTGACCCCCTTCGCGCATTTCATCAAACCCCTAACCCCGTCCCTCTGCTGGCAGCCACCACTCTGTTCTCTGTATCTATGAGTTTTATTTTGTTTCGTTTGTTCATTTGTTTTCTGTTTTAGATTCCACATGTAAGTGAGTTCATACAGTATTTGTTTTTCTCTGTTGGACTTATTTCACTAAGCATAATAACTTCAAGGTCATCCATGTTGTCACAAAAGACAAGATTTTATTTTTTATGGTTAAATAGTATTCCATTATATATAACATATTATATATAATTTGAATATATATATAATTTTATAATTATAATTTATAATTACATTACATCTTGTTTATCCATTTGCCCATTGATCGGCGCCTAGGTTGTTTCCATATCTTGGCTATTATGAATAATGCTGCAATAAACATAGGGGTGCATGTAACTTTTCAAATTAGTGTTTTTGTTTCTTTTGGATAAATACCTAAAAGTGGAATTGCTTGATCACATGGTGTTCTATTTTTAATTTTTTGAGGAACCTCCATATTGTATTCCCCATTGGCTGCATCAATTTACATTCCCACCAACAGTGCATGAGGGTTCCCTTTCTGTACATCCTCACCAATTCTAGTTATCGCTTGTCTTTTTGATAACAGCCATTCTTATAGGTATGAGGTGATATCTTATTATAGTTTTCCTATGATAGTGATGTTGAGCATCTTTTCATATGCCTGCTGCCTATCTGTGTGTATTCTTTGGAAAAATGTCTATTCAGATTCCCTGCCTATATTTTTAATCAGTTTGTTTGCTTTTTTTGCTATTGAGTTATATGAGTTATTTATATATTTTGGCTATTAACCCCTTATTGGATATATAATTTGCAAATATTTTCTCCCACTTGGAGGTTGTTTTTGTTTTGCTCTGTTGATGATTTTCCTTCCTGTGCAGAAGTTTTTTAGTTTGATGTAATGACATTTGTTTATTTTTGCTTTCGTTGCCTTTGCTTTTAGAGTCAGATAAAAAAACAAAACAAAACAAAACAAAAAACCATTGCTAAAGCTAATGTCAAGGATCTTATAGCCTACTTTTTTCTAGGAGTTTTATGGTTTTAGGTCTTGCAAGTCTTTAAATTTGACTTAATTTTCTGTGTTTGGTGTAAGGTAATGGTTCAGTTCATGTTTTGCATGTGTCTGCCCATTTTCTTCAGCACTGTTTATTAAAGAAACTATTATTTTCCCATTGTATATTCTTGCCTCTTTTGTCATAAGTAAATTGACCATATATGCTTGGGTTTTTCTCTGGGCTCTCTATTCTGTTCCATTGATCTGTGTATCTCTTTTTATGTCAATACTATACTGTTTTGATTACTATAGCTTTGTAATATTGTTTAATATCAGGAAGCATGATGCCTCCATCTTTGTTTTTCATTTTCAGGATTACTTCGGCTATTCAGGGTGTTTTGCAGTTCCATACAAATTTTAGGTTTTTTGTTCTATCTCTTGAAAAATGCCATTGGGATTGCATTCAATCTGTAGATTGCTTTGGTGAGTATGGACTTTTTAACAATATTAATTCTTCTAATCGAGCACAGAATATCTTTAAATTTATTTGTATCTTCTTCAATTTTTCATCAATGTTTTATATGTCTTTCACCTCCTTGGTTAAATTTATTCCTAGGTATTTTATTCTTTTTGATGCAATTGTAAATTAGATTTTTTCTTGATTTTTCTTTCTGATAGTTCATTTTTAGTGTAAAGAAACATTACAAATTTTTGTATGTTGATTTTTGTATCCTGCAACTTTTCTGAATTCATTTATTCATTCTAACAGTTTTACCTAGAGTCCTTAGGGTTTTCTATATATAAAATCATGTTATTTGCAAATAATGACAAAACTACTTCTTCCTTTCCAATTTGGATGCCTTTTATTTCTTTGTCTTGTCTGATTGCTGCAGCTAGGATGTCCAGTATTAAGTTGAATAAAATTGGTGAGACGGGGCATCCTTCTCTTGTTTCTGATCTTAGAGGAAGAGTTTTCAGCTTTTCACCATTGAGTATGATGTTACCTATGGGTTTGTCATATGTGGCCTTTATTATGTTGAGGTATGTTCCAGTATACCCTTCTTATTGAGCATTATTATCATAGATGAATGTTAGATTTTGTCAAATGCTTTTCCTGCATCTATTGAGAAGATTTAATGTTTCTAGGAATTTATCCTTTTCCTTCTAGGCTATCCAATTTGTTGGTATATAATTGTTCATAGTAGTCCCTTATGATCCTGTGTATTTTTGTGGTATCATTTGTAACTTCTCTTTCATTGCCGATTTATTTATTTGAAACCTCTCTCTTTTTTTTCTTGGTGAGTCTGGCTAAAGGTTGGTCAATTGTCTATCTTTTCACAGAACTAACTCTTTGTTTTAGTCATCCTTTCTATTGTCTTTTTAGTCTCTGTTTTGTTTATTTCCACTTTGATTTTTGTTATTTCCTTCCTTCTACTAAGTTTGGGCTTTGTTGGTGCTACTTTTTCTAGTTCCTTTAGGTGTAAATTTACATTGTTTATTTAGAGATTTTTTTATTTCTTGAAGTAGGTCTGTTTCACTGAAAACTTCCCCCTTAGAATTGCTTTTACTGCACCCGATAGATTTTGGTAAGTTACATTTTTGTTTTCATTTGTCTCAAGGTATTTTTTATTTCTCCTTTGATTTATTATTGACCCACTGGTTGTTCAATAGCATGTAGTTTAATCTCCAAATATTTGTGATTTTTCTAATTTTCTTCTTGTAATTGATTTCTAGTTTCAGACCATTATGGTCAGAAAAGATGATTGATATGATTTCAGTCTTCTTAAAATCTAGGGATACTTGTTTTGTGCTTAACATATGATCTGTCCTGGAGATTATTTCACATGCACTTGAGAAGAATGTGCATTCTGCTGCTTTGGGATGGAATGTTCTGTATGTATCTATTAAATCCATCTGGTCTAATGTAATGTTTAAGCCAATGTTTCCTTACTGGTTTTCTGCTGATGATCTATCCCTTGAAGCAAATGAGATATCCCCCTATTATTATTGTATTGCTGTCAATTTCTCTCTTTAGGTCTATTAATATTTGCTTTATATATTTAGATGCTCCTATGTTGGGTGCATAAACATTGACAGATGTTATATCTTCTTGTTGGATTGACCTTTTTATCATTATGTAATGCCTTTTGTCTTTTATTATAGTCTTGTTTTACAGTTTATTTTGTCCAATAAGAGTATAGCCACCCCAGCTTCCTTTTGGTGTTCATTTGTGTGGAATGTCTTCCTCTCCTTTCACTTTTGGTCTTTGTGTGTCCCTGCTTCCAAAGTGAGTCTCTTTTAGGCATGTAGATGTGTCTTGGTTTTTCTTTTTCTTTTTTTTCTTTCTTTTATTTATTTTTTTATCCATTCAGCCACTTTATGTCTTTTGACTGGAGAATTTAGTCCATTTACATGTAATGTAGTTATTGATAGGTATGTACTTATTCATAATTTTTTAATTGTTCCATGGCTGTTTTGTAGCCCTCTCTGTTCCTTTCTTCTTCTCTTGCTCTCTTGTTTTGTGGTTTGATGAGTTTTCTGAGTGTTATGCTTACATTTCTTATTATCTTTTGCATTTATACTATAGGTTTTTGGTTTATGGTTACTTACATATAACAGCTTATATATATAAAACAGTCTATTTTAAGTTGATAATTTAAATGTGAATGCATTCTAAAACTACATTTTTACTTTCCCCCAACTTTTTATGTTTTTGATGTCACATTTTATATCTTTTGATTTACTATATCCTTTAACAAATTATTGTAGTTATAGTTATTTTTACTACATTTGCCTTTTTAAAAAATTCAATTAGCCAACATATAGTACATCATTAGTTTCAGATGTGGAGTTCAATAATTCATCAGTTGCCTATAACACCCAGTGCTTATCACATCACATGCCCTTCTTAATGCCCATCACTCACTTACCTCATCCCCTCACCCCCCTCCCCTCCAGCAACCCTCAGTTTGTTTCCTGTAGTTAAGAGTCTCTCATGATTTGTCTCCCTGTCTGATTTCTTCCCATTCCATTTCCCCTCCTTTCCCCTATGATCCTCTGTGCTATTTCTTATATTCCACATATGAGTGAAACCATATGATAATTGTCTTTCTCTGATTGACTTATTTCACTTAGCATAATACCCTCCAGTTCCATCCATGTTGATGTAAATGGTAAGATTTTTGATGGCTATGTAATATTCCATTATAAACATAATAATATATCTCACATCTTCTTTATCCATTCATCTGTCGATGGACATCTCAGCTCTTTCCATAGTTTAGCTGTTGTGGACATTGCTGCTATAAACATCGGGTGCAGGTGCCCCTTCAGATCACTACCTTTGTATCTTTGGGGTAAATACCTAGTAGTGCAATTGCTAGGCTCTATTTTTAACTTCTTGAGGAACCTCCATACTCTTTTCCAGGGCAGCTGTACCAGCTTGCATGCCCACCAACAGTGTAAAAGGGTTCCCCTTTCTCTACATCCTTGCCAAGATCTGTTGTTTCCTGCCTTGTTAATTTTAACCATTCTGACTAGTGTGAGGTAGTATCTCATTGTGGTTTTAATTTGGTTTTGATTTGTATTTCCCTTATGATGAGTGATATTTGAGCATTTTTTTCATGTTGGCCATTTATATGTCTTCTTTGGAGAGATATCTGTTCATGTTTTCTGCCCATTTCTTGACTGGATTCTTTGTTTTTTTTGGTGTTGAGTTTAATAAGTTCTTTATAAATCTTGGATACTAACCCTTTATCTAATATGTCATTTGCAAATATCTTCTCCCATTCCATAGGTTGCCTTTTAGTTTTGTTGACTGATTCCTTTGCTGTGCAAAAGCTTTTTATCTTGATGAAGTCCCAATAGTTCATTTTTGCTTTTGTTTCCCTTGCTTTTGGAGACATGCCTAGCAAGAAGTTGCTGCTGCAGGGGCACCTGGGTGGCTCAGTTGGTTAAATGACTGCCTTCAGCTTAGGTCATGATCCTGGAGTCCCGGGTCGAGTCCCGCGTTGGGCTCCCTGCTCAGCAGGGAGTCTGCTTCTCCCTCTGACCCTCTCCCCTCTCATGTGCTATCTCTCTCTCTCTCGTTCTCTCTCTCTCAAATAAATAAATAAATAAAATCTTTAAAAAAAAAAAAGTTGCTGCTGCAGAGTTCATAGAGGTTGCTGCCTCTGTTCTCCTGTAGGATTTTGATGGTTTCCTGTCTCACCGATTATTGTAGTTATAGTTATTTTTACCATTGTTTGCCTATTTAACCTTCATACTAGCTTTATAAATGATTAATCTACTAGCTTTACTATATGTTTACCTTTACCAGGGAGATTTATACTTTTATATGTTTTCTTATTACTAATTAAGGTCCTTTCTTTTCAGCTTAAAGAAATGCCTTTAACATTTCTTGTAAACCTGTTGGTAAATTTCTTTAGCTTTTGCTTGTCTGGAAAACTCTGTCTTTCCTGTAATTCTGAATGATAATCTTTCCAGGTAAAGTATTCTTTGTTGGAAGTTTTTTTTTTTTTTCCTTTCAGGCCTTTTGTCTATATTGTACCACTTTCTTCTGGCCTGCAAAGTTTCGGCTGAAAAATCTGCGGACAGTCTTGTGGGGGAGTTCACTTGTATGCAACAAGTTGTTTTTTTCTTGCTTCTTTTAAGATTTTCTCAAGTTTGACATTTTAATGATTGTATTTCTTGGCGTTGATTTTATTTGGAACTTTCTGGGCCTCTTGGATTTGGATTTCTGTTTCCTTCTCCAATGTAGGGACACTTTCAGTCATTATTACCTTAAATTTTTTTCTTTCCCTTTCTCTTTCTCTTCTTATTGGATGCCTAAAATGAGAATGAGGATGTTATTCCTTTTATTGTTGCCCTATAGGTCCCTTAAGCTATCTTCATTTTAATATTTTTTTTCTTCTCTATGTGAGCTCATTGCCCTCTCTTCTGGATCACTGATTCTTCCTTTTGTTTCATCTGTTCTGCTGTTAAACCCTCCTGTATAATTTTTAAATTCAGCTTTATATTCTTCATCTCCATGACTTCTGTTTGGTACTTTTTGATGTTTTTTTATCCTTTAAGTTCTTACTGTGTTCATCCATTTCCACCCCCCAAGTTTGGTGAGCATCTTTATGGCCATTACTTTGAACTCTTTTGCAGGGAAATTACTTATCTCTGTCTTATTAAGGTTTTATTCTGAGGTTGAATCTTGTTCTTTCATTTGGAACATATTCCTCTGTTTTCTCATTTTGCTTGACCCTCTGTGTTTGTTTCTATGTATTAGGCAAAAGAGCTACCTTTCCCAACCTTGAAAAAGTGATCTGTGTAGGAGATAAACCTTATCATTCAACCTTGCCCTAGTTCTTGGTTGTGTCTCAAACCTTTGTGATTGTCCAAGCATCCTGATTTTTCTTGATAGGTCCCAACTGTTCAGGATATGCTGAGTCCTGTCAGTATTCCAAAGCAAGCGATCTCAGCACCTAGTTTCTGGCTAATTGTAAGCCAGACCCTGAGGCAGCAGCTTTTAAAGTGTGCAAATATATACAGTCTTGTGTGACACAGTCTTAAACCCTGAAGGCCTCCAGACCAGGATATCTGGAGTCATCCCCTAGGTGACAGTTACAAAAATCAGGGCTTCAGACAAATGTATAAACTTCTTTCTGTGAGGTACCAGTGAGCTGAAGCACAAAGTTGGTATCCCTGGCCTATGTTACCTGAGAACTCCAAAGCCTCTATATCTGAGGCAAACCTGAAGACTAACCATTTATCAGAAGAGCTCCAAGACAAGTAAATAGTCCTTTCTTACAAAAAGACCAGGTGCGTTTCAGTCTGCTGTCTGTAGTGTCCTGGGGTGGGTAGGCTGCCAAGAACTATCTCTCCAATTGTAATAGTCCTGTGGGACTCCAGAACACAAGCCTCTCTGTCCATTAGAGGCAGGTGTTCAGGGAGCAGCCTCTGTGCAGACTGTGCATATCCACTGGCTTTAGTGGGGCTGTGGGAGAGTGCAGAGCCATGGCGCACACCCACTGGTTTTTGTGGAGCTGAGGGATAGTGCAGGGCTGGGGTGCACCCACTGGCACTATCAAAGTAAAGGGAGAGTACAAAAATGTTGCCTGCCAGTGCCTCAGTCCCAGGAGGGAGTCCCAGTAGACACTTGCCCCTCGGGCACGTGCTTTAAGATTAAAAAATGAATCTCCTTCATATGTTGGGGTCTAGGCGCTTTCAAACTGCTGCTTTTGTGCTAGCCCCTGGGGTGAGTAAGTCTGCTTAGGAGCTCTTTAAGAAAAGTATCTCAGTTGTCTGCAGTTCTTTGGGTTTCATGGATGTGAGCCCCATTGGTTTTCAAAGCTAGATGTTTTGGGGACTCATTTCTCTGTTGCCAGTCCCAGGAGTTGGAGTACCTATGTGGGGCATGAACTCCTAAAGGGGAAGCCTCAGATTTATGAGCTCCTTCCCAATTGTAGGTTTTCACACTGGGGATATAGTTTTGGTGGATGTAGTTTTGATGAGACCATGTCTCTGTCTGTCCTACCTGTTTCCATGTGGCTCTTTTATTGTTTGTTGTGAAGGAGCTGTTCAGCTAATTTTCAGAGTGAATTGTTCCATATGTAGCTATAGATTTGGCATGTTTGTGGGAGGAGGTAAGTTCAGGGTCTTACTACATTGACATCTTGGACTACTCCAGAAATAACTCTTGATTTCTCTATCCTTTTACTTCATGTTGCAGGACTTCGGTAAATCTTTGTTCCTTTCTGCTATTTGTGATTTAGTCATTTATGTGTGTGTGTGCATGTGTGTGTTAGGCAACCAGATAATGAACAGAAAAAATAGAAATTTAATTAAATCTAAATTGTCCAATTAATATTTCTGATTTTAAATACAAATAAATTTTATCTATTGATTCTTATAAAAACAAACCAGAATGCTAGAAAATGTGATATTACCATCCATTATGATCATCATCACCATCATCATTTTCATCATCTTCATTGGGCAGAGACGAATAATGTTAGTAATAAGAGTGTTAGAATTTAGCAGTGACGGATAGATTATAAAAATAATAAAAACAGCTAGCATTTATTAGGCACTTACAGTGTACTTAGCGGTTTTCTAAGATACAGTTTTCAGAACTGTCTTCTGAATTAGTCAATTATTTACATGATTCTACAGATAAGGAAACTGAAGAGTAGATAAATTGTCTAAAGTCCAATGGCAGATGATTATCAGAGCCTGTATTTCTAACTTTTGTGCTCTACTGTCTCCCATATAGAGTATTATACCTTCATTAGTATTAAATATTTTATGATAATTTTAGATTTTAAAAGTTTCCTCAGTGATATTTTACTTTTTTACACCTAAAGATGTATTCATCTTATCGGTGGCAACAATCTAGTGAATAATTCAAAATTTTCATTATTGAATTTTGGGGTGGAGGGAACACTTGTTTTATAAAGATTTAAACATCGCTATAATGAAACAGTTATTTCATTACTTAAAATTAAATAAATATTAACTTTCTATTTGTTTATTATTTAATGAAAATATTTAAGCAATTTTTTAGACCTTTTTGTTGTTTGTAAATCAGAAATATATGTGTGTATATATATGCATAAAATATATATTATATATATTATAGAACATGGACAAACTAATAGAATTTTATAAAATTATATGTTCACAAGTCTCTGATAATTATAGCATATTCACAATTCAATATAATAACCACCATTAAGTCTTACATATGCTCTAATTACTGATTAAAGCCTGTAAACATTATAATTATTTGTTGGGATTCTTCAGTAATTCATTGAAAGAGAAATTGTTAGAAGAGTCTTGGGTGGAATACCTGTAACATTATGTCAGATAATACTAAACACCTACAGTTAACTCTGCAGTGAATTATCTTCAGACCTTATAACTTAACAAACTATAGATATATCAAGTGAACTATTTTTGTGTTGATTTAACTGAAGTCTAAGCCCTGGAAAGACTAAAAAGTGTCAGATATATTTAAGCATTTAAATATGTTGGAAATATGAAAATATAATGCAATGTATTCTTCAGAATGTATTGAGAAATGATTAGAGTGGTTTAAATGAAGGTAATTGAATGTAAGGAAGTAATATTTTAATCCTAAATTCTATTCATAACAATTACTTTAATTCTTCTTAAGCCTTATGGAATGTGAATCATTGAAGCTGTATTTTAAGCTTTTATTTCATAACTTGTTTTATTATTAATGATTCTATTTTGTATTTGTAGTGAGCTTTAAAAATAATTTAATAAAATAATAATTCACCTATTAAAATAAAGCATATAATGAGAATGACCCGAAAGGTAAATAATTAAACTCTTCAGACATTATTGATGAGAATTTATTGCTGTTAACAAGTTGAATACCAACTCTGAGAATATGAATGTGGGTAGTGATAGAAAGTCTAAACCCCAGAGATCATTGTCACCTGTTTCAAACTATTATCACATCAAAGTATGTTATCTAGACCTTCAATACTCCTGAAAAATGATTTCTCACCCAATTTACAAGTTACACACAATATACATCCTGTATTTTATGTATATTATTATATTCTATGTATAGGTAACTATATTTTTATAGTATGTATCATAATATACATTAATGTAATATATAAAATACATATAAATATTTATATTACATATAAATTTGATATCTAGTACATAATTTATATCTGTAAAATCACAATCTACCTTATTTCTTCTCTTTTGTGATATTGTTTAACTGGTAGCTGGTTTGAGGGAAGAGGTCATGTGCTAGAAGTATGTACCTTGATTTTAGAAACATTAAAATATGGGAAAATGTTCATGTAAAAGCCAGGAACATAAAATATATACCCCCAAATTCAAATCTGAGCCCAGATGTTTTCTCATGAGTTTATGGAAACCATATATTCACATAATAATTCTTTGGTTTTCACAGAGTCTTTGAAATGAATCAATTTGGTGCATTCTACAAAATGCCAACACTCTCCATGAGTTCTGAGTATTGTCAAAGCTTAAGAGTACTATCAGTTAAAAAGTACATAATTTGGGCACCTGGGTGGCTCAGTTGGTTAAGCGACTGCCTTCGGCTCAGGTCATGATCCCAGCTGGGATCGAGTCCCACATCAGGCTCCCCCTGCTCTGTGGGGAGCCTGCTTCTCCCTCTCCCTCTGCCTCTGCCTGCCACTCCCCCTGCTTGTGCTCTCTCTCTCTCTCTTTGTCGAATAAATAAATAAAATCTTAAAAAAAAAAGTACATAATGTGGACTAATTTTGAAATGGTGTTATGTATCTAAGCTGTATGTACTGCACATTTCCTACATTGTTAACAACAGTTTTATAACAATTACTCTGTTTCTTTATTTACAAGGAAACAGCCCCTCTTCATTTCATTCTTGGCTCTATGGAAATGGCTTTTGTGAGAAATCTGGATTCCATTCCCAGTATAAATGCAAACTGACTGGCACCAAGTCTATGAAGTAGAGCATTTATACAGTATACTTAGCCAAAACAATTCACTTACTTATAAGGAAAAAACCATCATTTGGGTCTGTGAATTGGTTTCCCGTGTTGATTATAGTCAACATTAAATAGAAAGAACTTCGATCTCCATGTTTAATTGTTCTGTACTTCTCTCCTGATAAGTGGAAATTATACCAGTCCTTATTCAGATAGCAAGAAAATAAATGAGACTAGAACTAAAGTACATTTTCCATAACATGGAGAGCATAAAAAAGCCTTTTTAAGAAATTATTAAATAAAAAGTCTTAGTGTCTCCAGTATACACTACCAAAAAAGCAAAAAAAAATAAGTTTATAAGTTTATATTTAAATACCTTATTTCTTTATTTAAATGGTGGCAATATACAAATGTAAATTTGCACTTCAAGATAATATTCATGGCAAGTATATCATTTCTTGTCCATGGAACATAACAAATCCCCTTAAGAAACCATGTAATATATTCATTTAAGCCTTTTTGGTGCACAATAAGAGTTCCCATTTAATGAACATCTATCATGTGGCTATTATACTCACATTTGCAACATGTACATTTGCATTAATTCACACAATAGCATATGCATTATTGCTCCCATTTAACAGATAGGAAAACTGAAGATACAGAGATTCTTTATATATTCATAAAGTTAGCAAATGCACGCTGAACATAATTATGCTAATGTAATTTGCTAGTAAATAAATTAGGGATAAAAAAGCAGATAAGTTCATTGTAATCCCTGAGCTCTCTGAGACTATTGACAGTTGGGTAAATATTATGTTTAATAAGCAGCTGGTAAGTACTTGAACTCAGCTTCCAAGTACTGTACTTTTGTACTGTATCTTGTGGATGAATGGAACATGTTAAAGTAAATCTACAAAAAAGTCTATATATTATCATGATTTTTATTCTTGCCATTTCTATCATTAGACCATTTAAATATACATTAATTTCATTTGATTTAGGCATATGTAATTTCCAATCATGGCTATGAGTGAGGTATTCACAAAGATGCAATGAATTGGTATTGATTTGAGCCTTGAATTGATCTTGGAGTATAAAGAGTGAAAAAAGGCATATGTTGCTTTAACACATAACAGAGAATTTATTAATATGCTGAGAAGCTATGTATAATGTGTAAATGGAAATCTCTCATTGTAGCATTCTTTCATGGTTCTAAATGGTGCCATGACTGAGGTCATGCCATGATGTTAGCATGGTGTGTGAAACTGTAATAGCTTGGCTTTTTTGACAGATTTTTCATTTAAATATTTGGCTCCACTTATATAGGAGGTTGCCATCATTTGTAAGCTTTCCTCTTTTTCGTCTTGTAATCTCTGCAGGATGAAAAATGTTCTGATGCTATGGAAATTATTCCAGCACAGATGCATTTAGATTGCAGAAATTGCTTTGAGTTGTTTAAAGTAAGACATTTTTTGATTGTTTCCATGATGATTGGATGCTTCATTAACCCCTTTATTGTTGACATCCTATGGAGACTCGATATGTAGTCTTAATTATTTTAAAAGACAATTCTTTGTTATTTAGCTGGTGATTAAAAACACATTAAAAGATGGCACAGAAAGACTATTTTTGTTCATTACCAGATCTGAAAATCTAATCATGTAGTAAGAGACTAATTTTCACATAATTCTTAAAACAATAAGTACACTACTGTAGAAATTATTTGTGCTGCCTATATCAGTTAATTAACCAAACTGCACGAGAGAGAAAGATGATTATTTTCTATTAATCAAATGGAAAAGTCAAGAGTGGACACTTTTATCAGTGCTTTAAGAAAAATATCTCAGAGTGAATTCATGTGATGAAACTAAAATATTTGAATGCAAATAGAAAAAATACAAGGAAGAAAAACAATGCACTGAAAGCATGTGAAGTCAGTTTAAAAGAAAGAAAGAAAATGCCCAATGACAGAATTATAGGTTTTAGGCAGAAAAACGTGAGGGCAGAGATACCATGTCTATTATGCAATGTAAATATATTCCTAAGTAAAATATGTCACACTTGATCATTGCATAATACAACACATTTACCTTCGTGCATATAGTGACACGTAAATATGTATTTCACAGTGTTTACATACTGGAAGCTTCCACTTCAAATAATCATCGCAACTTTAACAATAAAGGAAAATGTGATCACTCTGAACATATTTCAGAAGAAAATGGCATATGCCACCCGGAATATGAGATTATTTCCATTATGAAGCTGTTACTACAGTTGCTAAAACTTTTAGGACAAAGAAATCCTCTTTTTTTTTTTTTTAACTTGAAATCCCCACTTTTTCTGACCCCTCACCAAAGGCTTCTATTTAACAATGAGCAAATGTTCTGTGAGCAGGTTTTTCAACTAAAAATCTTCCTTCCCGTGTTTACTAATATGCCAGGCAATGAACTAAGTAGCTTTACATATAATATCATTTCAATCTTTAGCCAAAAATTTACCAGGTAAACATTATGTCCATAATATAGATGAAGAAATTGAGACTTAGAGAGATTAAGGTTAATAGCTAACAGATTTAGATTTAGATTTACACAATAATAGCTAACATTCTACTCAGGTTCTGTGGAATTCCAAAGCCAAGGAACTCAGTAACTACTATTGCACTATTGTTCACCTACTGTGCCTTTTGTTTTTCGTTTGTAACAGGCAAGGATCTAAAAATAAGATTATTTTTATCAAACATACACTATTCACAAACATGTTAACTTTAGTCTTAAAAAGCCTATGTAGTCTTTCTTAAAAAAAAAAAAAAAAAACATTGCTGTGTTCCATTGACTCTCTTATTCATTTAGCCAACATGTATTGTATTGTTATTATGCTTAGTGACCAAAGCTCATTGGTAGAGTCTGTCATTGGCTCCCATGTGGGTAGTAACATGATATTGGGTTGTGTTAATATTACATTAATTTCCTTCATTCTCCAAAGTGACATGACACATGATCTTGAATTCTAATAGGGAAAGGGAACAACTTAAGTTAACAAAAGCCAAGCTCATCCTTCTATTTTACTATATTCTGTTTATGCATATGGGGACAATGTAAAAATCCCCTACAACTGAGATTTGGCTCTTCATTGTCTGAACATCTAAAGAGAGTTAAAGCAGTTTTTTATTCTCACATCTGAGTGTTATCTAATTTTAATTTTAATTGAAGGCATGTAAAACAACTGGCTTCTGTTAGGCATCAATTGGACTTCCTATACAAATAACAGTCTCCATCAAAAAACTGACCAGATGGCAACTCGGGTAAGGCTAAGATAGATGACTTTCTAAAACGAGGGATGCCCCACATAATGAGGGTCAGCTGAGAGGTATGAGTGTGATTTGTTTTGATGAATAATAAATTCATGTAAGTTACACAATAATTGTGATGCATGAGTTTGCATTGTAAATTCCTGGAGGATCAGTCTTACGTGATGGAGCACAGCTGCCTTTTCGGAGCAGATATCATATTGGAGGTCAGAGTCGTTTAAGGGAATGGGCAAGGCTTAGTGTGAGGACTAAACCCTCACTGTGAAACCCACACTGTTTAAAGCTTGAACTTTTGAACTTTTTTAGAATTACACTTTATAAACACAAACTGGAAATACAACAAAGAACAGAAATTTCCCTCCTTTTTCTGGGGCTTGACAACAACATCTTCTGCAAGGAAAAGACATCTATTTGCCAGAGAGGCAGAGTGAAGCAGCACAACATTCATTTCTATCTTTGATGACCAACTATGCCAATGACTCAAAGCCCCATGGCTTTCCTGTGCTAATGTACACATGAACATAGACTATATAAATACATGTACTGTGGCTTCAGCCCAATTTTAGAAATTTATTCTAAAAACCATTTTCCATGAATAATGTAACAATTTAGAAGCAAAAATTGAGAAATATAATGAATATTAAAAAGAAGCTTAGTGTTTGAAAACATCTGAATTATGAGACTATATGCAGCTATTTTCTGTGAAAAGAAAAAGAAAATTTTCAAGTAAGTTAAGTCAGAGTTAAAGCAAATAATGAGCTGAGAAATGGAATTAGTGACCAAGTAAAGGCATAGCTTGCCCTACAGAAAATCCAGGAATGTGTTTGCCCTTCAGATAATTAAAAATGTAAACATTGGCAATTACATGTTTTGCCAATTACATGCCTTTCTCCTTTTATTAAAAAAGATAGAAGGAACAATATATCATAAAATGGAAAAAACTCCCAACTCTGAGAATTAAGTTGGAAGGTCAGGCCTACATAACAGAAAATGAAATGGACAGTTGGCATTCATCCAAAGAATTGTAGGGTATCAATCCAAATAATTTAATGCAAATAAAATGCTGTAATCTTGATGATTCAAGGAATAACCCATCAAGGCAGCATCTCATTAACCTGTTAAACTGGCATTTATTTAATTTGTAATTCTTAGGTCCCACTTGAAGATCATTGTAATAGCAAAAGCTTGTCGTTTATGCTAACTCCATCCTACAGTAAGGGAAAAGGTGTAGAGCAGCTCCAGGACAAGTAGTTGCAAGAAAACATAGTAACTTTCCAATGTTACTTAAAGTCTTAAAGAGAAAAAGAAAAAAAAAAAACCTTATGTCTAGACAGTATTTTTTAAATGTTTAAGATACTTTCTTACAATTAAGTAATACATTTCTTTGGACATAGTCAGAAATTTAAAAAAAAGTTATAGTCTATATAATAAAACTTAAAAGTTCCAGGTTTTTGCACATCTTTATTTGCACTTATTTTTTACAAAACAGCAATAGCTGGAATACGAATTTTTATATGGTTATATAAATTCAATTATGATTAGGCAAATACCTGGTTCAAGAAACAGGACACGGCCAACCTTCAGAGGCCACTCCTTGTGTCTTCTTAACAAAAGCAGCTGCTATGTTGAGCTGTATGGTAATTATTTTCTTGCATTTATTATTATTATTATTTTTTTATTTTTTATTTTTTTAAAGATTTTATTTATTTATTTGAGAGAGAGAGAATGAGAGACAGAGAGCATGAGAGGGAGGAGGGTCAGAGGGAGAAGCAGACTCCCTGCCGAGCAGGGAGCCCGATGCGGGACTCGATCCCGGGACTCCAGGATCATGACCTGAGCCGAAGGCAGTCGCTTAACCAACTGAGCCACCCAGGCGCCCTCTTGCATTTATTATTTATCATCCAAGTGTACACCTCTAGACACCAATATTTAGTCTTGCTCATTTTTTAAAAAAATGAAAATTTTAAAAATGTAGTTTTCACCTTCATCCTCTTTTTCTCCCATTTCATTTATCTGTTGAAGAAACCAACCATTGGAATTATAATATTGATTTAACAATACTAATATAGGGGCGCCTGGGTGGCTCAGTCTTTAAGCATCTGCCTTCAGCTCAGGTCATGACCCCCAGGTCCTGGGATCGAGCCCCGCATCGGACTCCCTGCTCAGCGGGAAGCCTGCTTCTCCCTCTCCCACTCCCCCTGCTTGTGTTCCCTCTCTCGCTGTGTCTCTCTCTGTCAAATAAATAAATAGAATCTTTTAAAAAAAAATACTAATATAACCACCAGTAAGATGAATGAAATGTTTTATATTCTTATGCATATTCTTTCCCCTATCCATATTGTTAGAGCATATAGCCATTATATATCATACTTCCGGAATTTAAACTCTCATTTAGTTTTGGCTCTAAAGTAATTATATATTTAATGCTCATAACCAATCTTTATGTTGATGTATTTCTGGACATGGTGGTTGTCTGGAGCTCATTCTCTAGTAAATTCCTGAGAAATTGAGTTTTGATATAAAATCTTTTATTCACATTTTCTTTGAGTATCTTAAAATTTTTGCACCATTTTCTTGTGTCATAGAAAAAGTCACTGTCAAAGTCTTGTGATAATCTCTTTTCATTCACTCTTTTTTGTCTGATATTCTTAAGCTTTTTTATAACTTTTTCTTTAAAGTTTACTAATTTTATTAAAATATATCTTAGTGTTTATTGCCATGCATTCAAATTAACAGGCAGATGGCATGTTTTTCAATATGTAGTTTCATTGTTGTTGTTTTTTAATTTCAGTAATTTTTTTCCCCCTCAAATTATAGTTTATAGTATTCATTCTATTTGGTGGCTTTAGTTTTATTCCTCAAGTATTTCTATTATTCTATGTGTTGGAACTTCATTTTGTCTGTTTTCAATATTTGTCATTTTCCCCCAAATTTCTTCTCTTTGTTAATTTCATTTCAATTTTTATACTTTCCCTCCTTTTCAACTTTTACTTCATTTGCTTTTGATTTGGTTGTTCCTGTCTTCTGGTTTTGTCTTTATTTTTGAAATAACTTTTTCTTTTATCTTGAATTCTTTCCTGAATTTTGTCACAACATGCCTGAGTTTTTCTAAAGACGATTTATGTAGTTATTTCATGTTTTATAATGTTTTCTTAAAGCCATTAGTGTATTTTGGAGTAGGTTTGAGTTGTAATCTGTTTTATGGGCATTTTCTTCTGGTTATTTCATTTTCAGTATGGCTGTTACTCTATTCAACATTGTCTTTTTCCTTTAGTAACTTCACATTCAATGTGATCTTGCTACTTTGCTATAAATTTCCTTTTAAATTAAAATTAGTTTTCCTGAAATTTTAGAATGTGGGAATCAATTTAGTTTTCATACTTCACAGAGCTCCTTCTGTTGTTTTGTGAAGGGTTAAAAAAATATGGCAACTTCCTGTCTGAGGTTCTTTTGACTCTTCTCTTTTTTTCTAAAAACTTCTTTTAGATAAGTCTAAGATAAGTCTTTTTTTTTTTTTTTTTAACCTAAGTCTTCTCTTTTCTGCATATCTATTATCCCTCTCCTCTTGAATTTTGATGGTTCTCAGATGTTTGCCCTCATTGTTCTGGAAGGAAGGAAGCCCTTAGCTCATGAAGTTGCAAAATTTATTAACGACCTCTTGCTCTCTTTGTTCTCAAATTAGCCCAGGGTGAGTTCCATTGTAAACCTACTAGCTATTCTGGTTTCTCCCATTCCCAGGTCTCTCAGAAGTTTCATTGTTTTCCTCTGCTCTCAGTAGTCCTTGACATTCAGGTTTTTTTATGTTTTTTCCTATGCCTGTAGTTTGTATCCTAATATATGGTAAATGTTGTCCATGGGTTTTAGATTGACCATTAGTAGTTCTGTGTGCTTTTAAATGGAGATTCAAGGAAATTCAGAATCCATTATTGTCTCAGAATCCTATCAGTAATATTAATGTTAATAGTAAAAATAGCTCTTGAGTTTTTATATATGCTAGCCATTGAGCTAGGCAGTGTGTGTCAGATTATCTCATTTAATTTCATAGTAACACAATTAGGCACTATTATTGCCTTTATTTTACAGATGATTTTTTAAAAAAGATAAATGATGTTACCTACTATCTCACATGTAGTGAAGGGTGGAAGCAAGATTCAAAACACCCATCTAATTAATTCACAAGTTCTTCCTAACTCTGGCATCGATAATGTGTTTTAGAGTCCCATGTTCCATAGTGTGTAACAGTACTTCTTAATTTAAGTGAGTAACATTTTTTTTTCATATTTTTGGTTTAAACAAATGGTAATTCATTTTCTCACTAAAATCAGGGGTACTACTAATAGTCAAATCTACTTTTATCTAGATAGTCCTTTCTTTCTTTTTTTTTTTAAGATTTTATTGATTTATTTTTCAGAGAGAGAGAGAGCGCACGTGAGCAGGGGAGAGCGGCAGGCAGAGGGAGAAGCAGGCTCCCCACTGAGCAAGGAACCCGATGCAAGACTCCATCCCAGGACCCTGGGATCATGACCTGAGGCAAAAGCAGACACTTAACTGACTGAGCCATCCAGGTGTCCCTAGATAGTCATTTCATTTTTCACAGTGATACTACTCTTGTCTGTGTAATTGTTACAATGAAGTTCGAGAGAACTTTTCATTTAACTTCACAAAATTCCCTGTTTTGTTGTTTTTATGAATAATTTAGAAATATAATGTCTTGCTATATGAGGGCTTTGGTCATTTTTATATGATGATTTTAAAAGTAAGATAGAAAAGGTGAGAAGTGGCTTGTTGTAATATAGAGTTAATTAAAATACAATTCCAATTGCTTTAGCTCCATAGGATTGAGATATAGATGGAGGCACACAGAAGTTACCAAACAAAATGTTAAAATATTCCTCCCTAATAACTTTTGTTTATGGCACCAAACCATGATAAAAAGGACAAGAAGAAACCCCTTGTTATAGATCTTGTCTGGGATCCTTATTCTTTGGCATTTTAGAGGTTTCATCACCACAATGCATGCCATCACCAGATATCTAAGGGTTCATAAAATATTCTCTTGGATACTAATTTTATTTCAAAGAGAAGGGGAACCTATTTTCCCCACATTTTCTCCCTCCCTTGTCCAAAATGGATCAAAGTCAAACATTCTCAAGAATTTTGCAACAAAAGTAGTTAGCTGGGATCAAAAGAAATGACAGGAAAGTTCTTATGAAAATATTGAAACATTTAGTTTGGAGGAAAAAACATCACTTCCATAGTCAATAAATTGGGATAAAGGCACATTCAAATATTTTCTATTTTTATTTTATTCTCATTCTATTTGCATTGCCTCTCCATACTGGTATGCATCCAATAGCCACAAACTTCTGACACTGGAAATCTAATATTTTTCCACAGAATGCCTAACATTGTTATACATCAGGTCAAATACTGGTAATTGAAAGGTATCCTAAAACTGAATCATCTTCTAATCAATGGATGAATTAATCTTTATTACTTCTGTTAAATACCAAACTTATAAAGCATACTTTCCATGCATTAGTTTTTTATATTATTTCTTTAACACTATTTCATATAAAATGACCATATCCTCTTTATTTTTAAATGTTAATTCCAATATAGTTAACATACAGTGTTATATTAGTTTCAGGCATACAGTGTAGTGATTCAACAATTCTGTACATTACTCAGTGCCCATTGTGTTAAGCATACTCTTAATCCCCTTCACCTCTTTCACCCATCCTCCCACCCACCTCCCTTCTTGTAACCACCAGCTTGTTTTCTATAGTTAAGAGTCTGTTTTTGGCTTGTCTCTTTTTTCCTTTGTTCATTGCTTTGTTTCTTAAATTTCACATATGAATGAAGTCATATGGTATCTGTCTTTTTCTGACTGACTTATTTCTCTTAGCATTATAATGTCTAGGTCCATGCATGTTCTTGCAAATAGTGAGATTTCATTCTTTTTTGTGGCTGAATAATATTCCATTGTGTGTGTGTGTGTGTGTGTGTGCACACATGCCACTTCTTTATCCATTCATTTATTGATGGACACTTGAGCTGCTTCCATAATTTGGCTATTATAAAAAATGCTTCAGTAAACATACAGGAGCAAATATCTTTTCAAATTAGTGTTTTCATATTCTTCGGGTAAATACCCAGTAGTGGAATTACTAGATCATATGGTACTTCTTTTTTTAACATTTTGAGGAACTTCCATACTGTTTTAACTATCTGAGGAACCTCCATACTGTTTGCACAGGTTTGAATCCCCACCAGCAATGCAAGAGGGTTCCTTTTTCTCCACATCCTCGCTAACACTTGTTGTTTTTTGTGTTTATTTTAGCCATTCTGACAGGTGTGAGGTGATATCTCAGTACAGTTTTGATTTGTATTTCCCTTATGGTAAGTGATGTTGTGCAGCTTTTCGTATGTCTGTTGGCCATCTGGATGTCTTCTTTGGAGAAAGGTTTGTTCATGTCTTCTGCCCATTTTGTAATTGGATTATTTGTTTTTTGGGGGTTGAGTTTCATAAGTTCTTTATATATTTTGGAGACTCACCCTTTATTGGATATGTCATTTGCAAATACCTTCTCCCATTCCATAGGTTGCCTTTTAGTTTGTTGATTATTTCCTTCACTGTGCAGAGGCCTTTTGTTTTGATGTAGTCCCAATAGTTTATGTTTGCTTTTGTTTCCCTTGTGTCAGGAGACAAATTTGGAAAAACGTTGCTATAGCTGATGTCAGAGTCATTACTGTCTGTGCTCTTTTCTAGGATTTTTATGGTTCCAGGTCTCACATTTGGTCTTTAATCCATTTTGGGTTTATTTTTGTGTATGGTGCAAAAAAGTGGGTGAGCATATTCTTTTAATGAAAAGTCAGGTCATGTGAAATAATAAGTAGTTGAATATCTGAAAGTAGAAATTTTCCAGAAATGCTGGGATATATGACCTCTTTAGATAAATATTCTTGTAAGAGATGCAAGAGCAATTTTTTAATGGACAAGATTAATGAGGACTATAGAATCACTGAGCCATGGACTACCATTTCAATTATTTTCAGACTAAGGATATTACATGTTCAAGATGTTTCCCACAGGTCTCAGATCCATTCGTCTAGTCTGTGTGGGAACTATGCTGAGGACATAATGTAAATGATTACACTAACAACATCTAGTCTTTTTTTCTAAGGTAGAAACCCCAAAAAGTGTGTGTTGCTTGATTGAAATATGACATTCATCACTATTGGATTATTACTGTTTTGCAGATAAAACTATTATATTTGTGTCTCCAAATTCATCAGACAAATTGTGTTTTGTAATAGCATCTTTACATCTGTAGATCAGAAATCATCACTGGGAACTTGAGAACAAAATAACATTATCAAGTTTAGTTTCTTATGAGAGCTAAGCCACCATTCAGATAGAATTATTAATTTCCAAGTCATTCTAAATCCCAAGGAGGAAGTGGCTAATTTAAATTCTCCCTTAGACTTTGTGAGCTGTCTGGTGGTATGATGAGCAAAATCAACATGTTTTTGGTAGAACACCTGATTTTCACACTGATTATACCTTTTAGTTAAAATGATATTCACATTAAGGTTTTGCTCTTCCTATAGTTGAGCTTCAACAATAATTCTGTCTATTCATTCATCCACTCTCATTTATTCAACAAATATTTTTTGGTATCTCCCTCTGGTCCTACACTATGCTGGCCACTGGTAATACAATGATGAACACTTAAAGACATAGTTTCAGTCCTCTTGGCAGTGACACTCAAGTGGTAGAGACCAATGTTACATTTGTTGTGTGGATATTGATTTAAATTATAATTTTTATAGAGCATCTGAAGGGGAGGTTCAGAGTTCAATGAGAGTTTAAGAGAATTTGGTCTTGGAAAGAGATAGAAACTGATGAGATTAAAGAATATGCAAGAGTTAACTAGGAAACATGGAAGGAAAGAGAATTTCAGGGAAAAAACACAGTATTTATTAAAGTTCTTTTGGAGTGTATGGGCTCAGTTGAGTCCAGTTTTGGAAATATTGGACTTGGGATACAATTATGATCTTTAAAAAGGACTTGAAGTAATTTGAATATATGATTCTAAAGCTCTGGGGAAATGTGTGTAGGAAATAAATAAAGACATGGGTGTGTATGAAAGTCTTAGGGAGTTAAGTATAGAGTGAAAACAAGAAATGGATTAGGATAAAGCCTTGAGAAATTATGACAGCTGCACCTTGCAGATGCCATAAAACTTATAAAAGAGAGGAACCAGAAAGGTGTGAGGACCACCATGTAAGTACTTTGAGAAGAGGAAAAGAACTCTTCCTACCCCAAAATAATTACATCACCAAGGCCCTCATCTATATGCTATTCCATTGGTTTTATTGTAGAATCAGATAATCTTTAAGTGTTATTTAATTATTTGCAAGATTTCTAGAAATATCCTCAGGCTTCAAAACCCACTATTGCAGAAGATATAGCAGGTGTGCAAATGTAATTAGAAGTTGTGACTGCGGTCTCAATACAACTACTCCATTTGAAAACACTATATCCTAAGATTATAAATTAGGATAGCTCTCTGTTATCAGGTAGTATGCTCCTAACACCCTTTTATATTCTATCTACCCTGAGGGTAGGCTTACTTGCTTGTACTTTTTGCATTTCATCTGATCTGGGTTATCCAGACTCCATATAAGATGACAGACAGCTGAATAATTGAAGGCACATAAAACTTGTATACTCTCAGGCTTTCTTTTTAGCATCTAGTCTGGCAAGATGACTCAAAAAAACAGGATGATAAATCCTTAGGAAGGTAGGAGGAAAGTTCTCATGATTGAGTCTTCGAGATGGACCGAATTCGGTACACAAGTCTGTAAATTATAGAAATCTTTTTTGATGCGATGAGCTCCTTACAATGAAATGGTGACCAGCACAATTCATCATAGACCCTCAAAATTGGCAAAATGTTAAAATGTTATAATAATTAATATATTTTTATTAATTCCTCATAGGTGATAACATTTGCCTGGACACCTAAAATTTATATTTTAAATGAACATGTATTAGTTTTTACTTTTCTATTTAATGAACATCAGAGACTAAGATCAAGGTAACATTTGCTACTATTAAAAATGGTCCTATAATTTTTGCTTGCTTGGTTCTAGTATTAATTGTGATTTGAGAAAATTTAGTTTATGACATTGGTGCTAACAAGTTTCATCTATATCAAATCATTTCCTTATAAGAACTGACCTTTGTAAAAGCACACTCAGAAAGTTAGGAGGTTTGGAATTAATCCAAATGGCAACTTTTTTTCCCCTGTTGATTTAAATTTAAGCATAAAGGCTATATTGTCGTTACAAACTTTTATATATAGTATCAAAGTCTTCAGTTTTTCCAATTCATATGACAGGTACAAAATCTTTTCCCTAAGCAAAGTAAGAATAAGGCTAAAAATAATCCCATACCACATAGTTAGAAAATTCAGTATTGGAAAACATTCCAAAAAAAAATGATTTTTCATTAGGCTATGAACATAATTCTGTAAACTCAAATGTTGCTGTTTCTAAAACATTAATATGAATGAAATGAACAGTCTTTAAGAAATAAAAAAGTCTCGGGCACCTGGGTGGCTCAGTTGGTTAAGCGACTGCCTTCGGCTCAGGTCATGATCCTGGAGTCCCGCATCGGGCTCCCTGCTCGGCGGGGAGCCTGCTTCTCCCTCTGACCCTCCCCCCTCTCATGTGCTCTCTCTCATTCTCTCTCTCTCTCAAATAAATAAATAAAATCTTTTAAAAAAGAAGAAGGAAAAAAAAGAAATAAAGTCTCATTTATGTTGAAAAATAAGTAATTTTTTATCTGTAATATGTAGGCCAATTAATTGTACATTATTTTCCTAAATATCCTCCTCAGATATTGAGTAAATATAAAACATTGGTTTAAGGGGAGAGGGTAGCTCTTCAGAAAACCATCTTCCCTAAAGGGGACCATCTTTTAGAAACTCTAAGCATGTGGGCTACATTCCTTTAAGATATAAATGACACCTCTTCATTATATGTTTTTATATTTCTGGCACTCGGCATTGTGAGTGGTATGTTGTTGGGTTAATAAATGTTTGGCGAAGAGGTAAAAATAAAAGCACAGTGCATTAATAATTTCTGGTTACAAACTATGCAAGTTTTAGAAAAATAGAATATTCTGTTTAAACTAAAGCAGCCATTTTGGCTAAAATGATTAGCCTAATGCAGAGAAACTGCATTGTCATTTCTTTACCTTTACGCAAATTAGACATAAAGCCAACCCCTGACTGGGACATGAGCAGGGAGAGATTAGAAGTTAAGGTGCTCTGGGGTCTTTTTGAAGATGGTTACTAGTGGGGAAGAGAGCGATCCTATTGTGAAGGGGTGACAAGATGAAAGAAGTTTCTGTTCACTATCAAGATCAGAAAGAAAATTGAAAAGCAACGGAGAAAGAATATCACAAAATGTTAGGCTTATGTTAAGGGAAAGAGCATAAGAAAGAGCTTCAGGGTACAAAGTAGCCCTTACCTAGCACCATCAAGAATTGGCCTTGCTTACTGAGAACACACCCATAATATACACACGCATGCACCCCACATGCATACATGTACACACATTCCATACATAAATGTGAACAATTCATGAGCACTTGCTAACATTACATTACATGATGTAAGATTTTAGGTACAGAGATAGAATTGGCACCAGCCATACCCTAATCAATTCACTATCCTGGCATCTTGCTTCTCTCATAAATATGGGCACAGCATCTCCATTCAACTACAGAGAGGTCTCATGTTACTTTCATGTGTTGCGAGTCAGGTTAGGGATAGAAATCAAAGTAAAGGGAAGCAATGTGAGGGCTGCAAAACAAACGACAAGATCAATCTTGACTTTCTTTTTAAGTCTAGAAAGAAAAAAAAAAGGCTTGATCAATCAACACGTATTTATTGAGTGAAAAATCTCATTAAAATCTTAAATGTTAATTTTGACCTGAGAACATTTTTACATTCTTTTAATTAGACTTTTGAGCAAATATATTCTATTTGTGAGCTCTTATGAGCTAGTATACCATTGATCACCAAGTGTCTTGGTATATGATCTGAATACTTTTTTAAAAAAATTAAGATAGAGGAGACCACCATCTTTTATGTTTAATTAAGTATTTGAATTTTCTTAAAAAAATCTTTTCTGTATCATAGTTAAGAGTAATAAATGAGCTTTACAAACCCCAGAAGAAGCTGAGAAGGAAATTGAAGCAACCTATTCTTGAGTCATTTTCTTTTTGTAATCCAGTTACATCTTAGTTATTTTAAACTACTTTGGAAGTTAAATTTTCTCTTATAAGCACTAGCACCCTAATGAGAGAGACATTTATAAATAAATAGACATTTTTGTGACTTGAGACAGTTAATTAAGTTTCCAAAGACATTTAACAGGTAGGAAATTATTTAGCCATTGAAATGATTGGACTTACTCTCTTTGGGCTGTTTTATTCTCAAAATAAGTAGGACCTCCACCAATAGTAAGCTAATATAGACCATGCTTTGGTCTCTTTTAAAGCCTGAATTAGTATGGTGATTCATTTCAGACTTTAAAACTTATTGTAGTAGATTTAAAAAATTCACAGCCAGTATGGAGGAAAATTTATGGTAAAAGCAAAGGGAAGTTGCCTGGGAGCAGGAAGGGGAGCAACAACCATCAAAAAAGTGATCATCAAAAGATAGGCTGGTATTTGCTGATATGAAGGGTATACTGAGCTTCTAAAAACAGTATAGAAGTGCTGTGTTCCAGTTAACGAGTTAAAATCCTTTCAAAATGTCAGAGAGACAATCTAACGAGGCTTCTCCATTTCTAATTCTACACAGTAACAAGGTTAATCAAACCATGAAGTAACACTGAGAGCTTTCACAATTAATGTTGTAAAATACATAAACCAACAGCTAATTAATCAGCCCTAAGGTCACTATATCGCTTGCAGAAAATTAGTAACAGCGAAGATTCATGACAGAGAGAGAGAGATGACAGGTCATGCTCTGTGAGTTTCAATTTTAACTAGCGAAGACTGTCAGAGTTCCATCTAAGCTGCAGTAGTCTCTCTCGCTCTTTCTTTTTTAACAGCAGTAGAAGCTTGACTAGTATTGGAAACAATTATATTTTGAACATATTTAGAAAGTTCAAGTAACTATGTCCCCTGTAGTTTTTAACCATGGGAAGAGAGGAGGATCGTTCAGTTAAATACATGAAACAAGTTTACTAGATGACATTTTTAACCTTTCAAACATTTTAGCGTAAAAATGTCTTACTTGCCTTTTTCATGCATACCAGCTTCCAGTTTAACATATGCCCAAGAAAGATGAGAATCAGAAGATAATCATAAGAAATTAACTATATGAAAACATTACTGTAAATCTTTTGTTTTAGATACAGGAACTGAAATTATTATTTGTAAGCCTCATTTTCTTGGGGAGCCCACATTTGAAATCCCAAATAAAAGGAAATAAAGATAATATTCTAGGTATATTACTGTAGTACAAAATGATTTTGAATTTCTTTCAGTGGTTAAGGAAAATGAATGAGCAACAATAAATAAAACATCGATGTTTATGAGACCTTGTTAAAGGAAAAAGTAAAGAAATTAGTGATTCTAGGGAAAAGAGATTCTGGGTCAACAGAAATAATAAAAAATCTAAGCCATTACAGTATTGGGGGGTTATGTGTCCAAAGAGATAATTACCTCTTTGAAACAAGAAAAAGAAAAATAGATAAGTAAAATGCACATTCAGTTTGTAGTTTGGGGAATGATTTTTTGGTTTGTTAGGTGATAGAATTGCATTTAGAAATTAGGTGTATTTTTTTTTTTAAGATTTTATTTATTTATTTGAGAGAGAGAGAATGAGAGACAGAGAGCATGAGAGGGAGGAGGGTCAGAGGGAGAAGCAGACTCCCTGCCGAGCAGGGAGCCTCATGCGGGACTCGATCCTGGGACTCCAGGATCATGACCTGAGCCGAAGGCAATCGCTTAACCAACCGAGCCACCCAGGCGCCCGAAATTAGGTGTATTCTATCATCAAAATTAAGTATGGCTTTCTAATCATTTGTAATTTTAAAAGTTTTTTCAAAAAAATGGATCAAACTCTACACACTGTCTTGTTTTTTTTTTTTTAAATTTTATTTATTTATTTGAGAGAGAGAGACAGAGATAGCAAAAGAGAGCACAAGCGGGGAGGAGAGGGAGAAGCAGGCTTCCCGCCGAGCAGGGAGCCTGAGCGGGGCTGGATCTGGGGCTCGATCCCAGGACGCTGGGATCATGACCGGAGCAGAAGGCAGATGCTTAACCAACTGAGCCACCCAGGCGCCCCTCTACACACTGTCTTGTACTTTGATTTTCCCCACTTATATATCTCTTGGGACACATCCCATATTAGTGTATACAGATCTACTTTTTGAAAACAAAATCATATCCTTTTCTATATGGATATAGCACAATTTATTTAACCACTACAGCATGTATGAGCATTTCTTCCATATATACAAATATCAGTCATTTTAGGTTCTCAAAATAAGTGATAAATCTGTTTTAAAATAAAAATTACTCCCTTTGATAAATATTTTTGCATTAAATATTAAAGCAATACAAATAGCAAAATTAAAAAAAAATACAAGAATAGAGAAAATGCCCATGGTATCCAATCACAGAGAATGGTTATTAAGATTAGGGGAATATTGCTTATAGCATCTCTCTTGGAATATACATAACTAAAAGAGAGATAGCTAGGGAAGAATAATTGTAGTAAAATAGGATGATACTATATTTTTAACATTTAAATTAAATTTGTTGTACTTAAACCAAAAACAAGATAAAGAATTTGAGGAGAAATTGAAGAAATTGTTAAGGTGCAGATAAATGTGTTTTTTCCTCATATAAAATGTATTCTTAAAAGATCATTCCCAGATTAAAAATAGTATAAAAATATTAAGGGAAGTAATGTTTAACTATAGTTTTCAAAATAGATAAGGTTTATGATTCCCTAAAGTGAAAGATAAGTATAATGGCACTCATACATTCCTAGCTCTCCTCTATCCATAACCTATTCTTTTATTATTATTATTTAAACAATTGACAAGTTTTCACCCATTTTTGTTCTATTTTGTAATTGTAATAAACATTTTGTAGGGACTTAATTATCTGATGAAATCATTCAATATGCACCACCGATCCTTTTATTATACATTTTCATTCTTTAGGCCCTAATTTGAATTCATCATTTGGAAGCCCATTTTTTATTGTTAAGTAGTGTTTTGCAGGGTGCCTGGGTGGCTCAGTCGTTAAGCGTCTGCCTTCGGCTCAGGTCATGGTCCCTGGGTCCTGGGATGGAGCCCCGCATTGGGCTCCCTGCGCCACGGGAAGCTTGCTTCTCCCTATCCCACTCCCCCTGCTTGTGTTCCCTCTCTCGCTGTCTCTCTCTGTCAAATAAATAAATAAAATCTTAAAAAAAAAAAAAGTAGTGTTTTGCAATGTTGTGCTATAAGTAATCCTACTTTAGGGGAAACCCCCAAGTTGCAGCATGTGTGGGCAAGCGAATCCAGCACTATAGTTAATTTCTCAGTAGCTGGTGAAAATTGCAATGAAATTGATTAAAAAATATAAAAATATTTAAGATTGATTATTAAATATGTATTTGTAAGAGTTAAAAATCTTAAAGGAGAAAATACCTGTAAAATCTTAATGGAGAAAGTACTAGTAATTCACAACTCCCTCTTCTCATCCACTTACCACTTCTCTTTTTTCCTTTCCTAGCTGATCGATCAATCTATCTATCTACATATCGATTGATCGATCCATCCGTCCATCCATCCATCCATCTAATCTGTTGATATGGGGTAAAATGCTTGTTTGGTGTGGCTTTTTTAATTATAAAAAGAGTTCTAGTTTTCAATGACTATAATTCTGCTCATCCTTCCTACTTTGAGTACTTCTTTTTGATAGAACAGGGAAGAGACAATGATGGAAAAAAATAATAGAATGTGATTTAAACAGTATTGCCCCTCCACAACAGACATAACCTGGGCCAAAACATAATTATGTCAAAGGCTGAAGCTGAATTGTCTGTGTATGTTGTTTTGGTTTTCCTGTCTAATGTCCAGGGTAGTTGCTTTCATACATTCAGTTAGAATGTTATGCCAAAAAAATTCTTATGGAACATTACTAAAATGAAGCTAAAATCCTTAATAAACTTGCAGGACTCTTTTGTATAAAACTCAGATGGTGTTGCACAAATGTCCTCCCTATCCAGATAAACTGTTTTATCCTTATATATGCCTTGGAGTTCAGATATATATGCTCCCACCCCCCGAAAACACACACAAACACTCCATCCCACCGTATAAATAAATCAGAGGTAAAGTGAATCTACCATATTAGAAAGAGTAAAAACAGTTTTCTTTGGTTCCTATTCACCTATATAATGTGATTTCTTGAAGAATAAGATCTTAATTATTATGATTTATTCAGCATAGGAGTTCAAAGTTGTGCATTTTACATTTTGATTTGAAGATTCAAAAAGCCCTTTGCTATGAAAAAAAAAGCCATTTCTGTGATTACTTTATGAAATACAGTTCACTTGAAAATTGAGTGTATATAGCAAGTAAATTTTGACTTTAAAAAGTGAGACTGCCTTGCTTTCTAAACTCATTTTTTTAAACATTTGATCCCATCTTTTCCTCCTTTCCACAGCTTTAATAAAATGGGAGATGAATGAAAAATGTTTTGGGGCCTGATTATAAAACAGTGAGCATTTCCTGTATGGGCACATGTGCATATGAATTACCGCGGAAATGGATCTTTGATTACTCCTATAGCTTTATGCAAGTTATGATTTGTGATATCAGTGAGGACCAGAAATCATTTTCAATATTTTCATTGCAGCACAGAGCAAGCCTCCTATGGAAAAACAAGTTAAGTGTTGTGCTAGCTGGTTGCTCTCCCTATCATTACAGAGCACTTTAGGAGGTCCCCTTGTATTCATTTCAGCTGTATGGTTTAATTTAAAAGTAATTCCAAGCATTTAACACGCTTCCTTCATTTTAAAGAGTACTTCTTAAAAATGAAAAGGATTCAATCACTTTTTGGAGACAGGCAGAGGGTACAATATAAATGTAAGTCCCATCAGTGCAGGTCTGATGGTTTCTGATTTAAATAGTTTTTATTAAATATGAAATGTCCAAATTACCTAATCATTGTCTCCTGTAAGATAAACACAGTTTTCCAGGCCTTTCTCCAGAGTCTTATCTCAGAGCTGCAGGATGTCAGTTGATAATGTTGCCTTCATGTTAGACAAGCAGACAAAATAATTTGATTGTACTGCTTGCCATGTTGTTCTAAGCAGTTCTTTAAGAACTAAAACCACTTTGTTTCTGGTGGCATGACGAAGCCCATTACTTTCATTTTTTTGAACTCCTTAAAAAGCTTCAACATCAATAAGACTGCTTTCAGAGCACACTGGTATAATGTGTTTAGTCTCGTCTCATCTATCCATCCAGAGGTAGACATAAAACAAAAGTTAGGATAGTAGGAAAAATGTTTTTCATGCTGCAAAACATGGTAAAATTACAGGTAATTACTTTTTAAACTGACAATCACTGAATTGAGTGTTTAAAGCTAAATTTTAAATAAATTATTCAAAAACCTATAAACCTATATCCAAATGCTAGGCAATAACTTTGTACTGTTTGAATAATATTTTGCAATGATCACACAAAGAAAGACCATGAAAAAATGATCAAAATGATCTTTACCATTATTTTCTAGGAGTAAGAGTAATATATTTTAATTAAAAAATGTTAAATGATAAGTCTTCTAATTATTTTACACTCGTGAGAGAGAGGCATAGGAAATGTAAAAATCACTTTAATATAATGAGAACTTTACTCCAAATAGGAGGGTAGGCTGAGGGATTGGGTATTTCTAAAGGATAAGATTAAAAAAAAAAAAAAAACAGATCCTTGCAAAAACAGATTTAAAATCAAAGCTTAAGGTGAATGGACACCCACTTTGTGACCTTATATAACACACACACATTTTAAGTCCAGTTTCCTTATTTATAAAATAAGAATAGCTACGTGAAATTAGAACATCTAATCAACTGGCTCTAGCCTGATACTGATTGAAAGAAATCTACACAGTCTCTGACCTAAGGTTGCTTACATTCTGGTCCAGAAAGCAAAAACCATAATCAAGTCAATGTACACATAAATATAAAATTGGGACTATAGTAAGTATTATGAAGAAGAGCGGCATAGAATTGTGAAACCTCCAGCTTTGCTTTTCTTTTTCAGGATTGTTTTGGCTATCTGGGGTCTTTTGTGGTTCCATACAAATTTTAGGGTTGTTTGTTCTAGTTCTGTGAAGAATGCTGTTGGTATTTTGATAGGGATTCCATTAAGTCTAAGATTGCTTTGGGTATAGACCTTTTAACAATATTTGTTCTTCCTATTTCTTTGTATAATCTTCAATTTCTTTCATCAATGTTTTATAGTTTTCAGAGTATAGGATTTTTCACCTCTTTGGTTAGGTTTATTCCTAGGTATCTTATTATTTTTGGTGCAATTGTAAATGGAATTGTTTTCTTAATTTCTCTTTCTGCTGCTTCATTATTAGTGGATGGAACAGATTTCTGCACATTGATTTTGTATCCTGCAACTTTACTGAACTCATTTATCAGTTCCAGCAGTTTTTGGTGGAATCCTTCCAGTTTTCTATATACAATATCGTGTCATCTGCAAGTAGTGAAGATTTTACTCCTTCCTTACTGATTTGGATGCCTTTTATTTGTTTTTGTTGTCTGATTGCTGTGGCTTGGACTTGAAGTACAATATTGAATAAAAGATTCCAGACTTCAAGTTGTATTACAAAGCTGTAATGATCGGGGCGCCTGGGTGGCTCAGTCGTTAAGCGTCTGCCTTCGGCTCAGGTCATGATCCCGGGGTCCTGGGATCGAGCCCCGCATCGGGCTCCCCACTCTGCAGGAGGTCTGCTTCTACCTCTCCCACCCCCCCTGCTTGTGTTCCCTCTCTGGCTGTGTCTCTCTCTGTCAAATAAATAAAATCTTTAAAAACAAAGAATAAAAAACAAAGCTGTAATGATCAAAACGGTATGGTACTGGCATAAAAATAGACACGTAGATCAATAGGACAGAATAGAAAACCCAGAAATAAACCCACAATTATATGGTTGTTCCAGTTTTAGTATATGTGCTGCTGAAGCAAACACTTTATGGTCAATTAATCTTCAGTAAAACAGGAAAGGATGGGAAAAAGACATTCTCCTCAACAAATGGTATTGGGAAAACTAGACAGCTACATGCAAAAGAATGAAACCGGACCACTTTCTTTCACCATACACTAAAATAAACCCAAAATAGATTAAAGACCTAAATGTGAGACCTGGAGCCATAAAAATCTTACAAGAGAGCACAGGTAGTAATGTCTCTGACATCAGCTGTAGCAACATCTTTCTATATATGTCTCCTGAGGCAAGGGAAACAAAAGCAAAAATAAACTATTGGGACTACACCAAAATAAAAAAAACTTCTGCACAGCAAAGGAAATAACAAAACTAAAAGGCAACCTATGGAATGGGAGAAGGTATTTGCAAATGACATATCCAAAAAAGGGTTAGTCTCCAAAATATATAAAGAACTTATGAAACTCAACCCCCAAAAACCCCTAATAATCCAATTACAAAATGGACAGAAGACTTGAACAGACCTTTCTCCAAAGAAGACATCCAGAGGGCCAACAGACACAGGAAAAGATGCTCAACATCACTCATCATAAGGGAAATGCAAATCAAAACTGTACCGAGATATCACCTCGCACCTGTCAGAATGGCTAAAATAAAAAACACAAGAAACAACAAGTGTTGGTGAGGATGCAGAGAAAAAGGAACCCTCTTACACTATGCAAACTGCTGCAGCCACTGTGGAAAACAGTATGAAAAAGTTAAAAATGGAACTAACCCATGATCTAGTAATTGCCCAAGTGGGTATTTACAAAAAATACAAAACACTAATTCAAAGGCATACATACACCCCTATGTTTACTGCAGCATTATTTACAATAGCCAAATTATTAAAGTAGCCCAAGTGTCCATCAACAGATGAATGGATAAGTAGGTATACACACACACATACATGTGTGTGCATGCACGCACAACAGAATATTATTCAGTTATAAAAAAGAATGAGTTCTTGTGATTTGCACCAACATGCATGGGCCTAGATCGTATAATGCTAAGCAAAGTAAATCAGAGAAAGACAAATACCATACGATTTCATTCATATGTGTAATTTAAGAAACAAAACAAATGAACAAAGGTAAAAAAAGAGAAAGAGACAAACCAAGAAACAGACTTAACCATAGAGAACAAACTGATGGTTAACAGAGGGGAGGTGGGTAGAGGGATGGGTGAAATAGGTGATGGGGATTAGGGAGTGCACTCATTGTGATGAGCACGGGGTGATGTATGGAATTCTTGAATCACTATATTGTACACCTGAAATTAATATAACACTGTATGCTAACCGTACTGAAATTAAAATAAAGAAAAAGAGCTGCATGGTTCCATGACAGTTTGTATTAAGGACAGTTTAAAGTACTTAGGGAAGTTAGAAAAGATTTGTATGAGGACAAAGGTGTGCTGCAGTTTGAAGGAATGAACTGGATAAATAAAGAAGGGAAGAACATTCTGTGCAGAGGGACTTGATATGTAAAGATACAATGTCAAGGAGGCCTGAAGGAAGAACTAGTAGTATAATAAAGAAGGAAAAACATGGTGGGAAGTGAGGTTTAAAAAAGGGAGACACCCAGTGCTTTGGAGGACACTGTAAGGACTTTTGTCCTTATTCCCCTTTTTCCCTGAGGGAATCCTTTGAAAGGATTTAGGAAGAAAGATGATTTCTAATCTGCTCTTCAAAGAGACCATTCTGAGCCACGATGGAGGTTCTGGGATTGAAAATGTGTGTAAATTTTCAAATGCTCCCAGTGCTAGCTGGGCAATACTGGTTGTCCTTATCTTTATTATGACCACATTCTGAAGAGAATGTTACCTTTTTCTTTTTCATTTCATTTATTTATTGTTATGTTTTTAAGAACTAGGGATAGGACTAATATATATGTGATTATAATACAGAGTAGTAAATAGATGCCAATTTATTGGCACAATGAAATTGTAGGACAAATTTTTCAACAAAAGGTCCATTAGACAATTCTTAGATTTTAAGTATGAATATTCTTTCCAAGGAAAAACAGTTCTTATACTCTAACATGATAATAATTCTACTCTTATTAATTATAAAAATACATTATGGAAAAGTAGTTATAAAATAATATGTTTAAATGAATGCATTTATAATTGAAATTATAGAAAAGTGATACATTTATGCCCGGGTTTTATTACTTAATCTCTTTTTTATTATTATTACTTAATCTTTTTAAGTTACATAGACTGATAATATTCAGTAACTCCAAAACAAACAAACAAACGAACAAAACCACACAGTAATATCTATAGCCTCCAATTCAGGAAGCAATGGGAGAATGATTATGATAGAAATACCTGCTCATTTGGGCTCTCCTTTAGGAGAAATTGCCATTCCCACCACCAAGTAACTATAAACTTGGGCAAGTTACTTAGCTTCTATGTGATGCAGAACGTTCATCTGCAAAATGAAGGTGCTGATTGGAATGGCTACTAAGATCCTCTAACATGGTGCCTTTAGATACCCTTTAATTTGTGATTATGAAAAGACTCTCAATGAACTGCTGTTGGGAGCCCGCCATCAAAACCATCTTCTTTTGTTCATCTGAGTATCAATATTATAAAATAGCACTTTGGGAAAATTGCCAACAAACTGTATCATAATGAATATGTCTGTTTATTCCCTCATTATCAGTTATCAAAGTTTGAATTTTTCAAGGTATATCCAATGTATTTTATCACCACAAAATTCTATCTTCCATCAAATTAAAATCACCAAGAATAATTGCATTATTTTTTCACACTACTGTTGATATATGATTTTTTAAAAATATGAATTGATGCGCACATCTGGTTAAAAGATGTTTCCCCTGCTTTTTCTCTAAGTACTTGACTAACTTCTTAATTCTGAGGGATCAACACTAATTTCTAGTGTTTACCAGCAATCATAGATGACTCGCAGTTAAAAAGCCATCAGCCCTGTCACATTTTTCAAAGAACATAATCCCTTTCCAGATGGCCCTTCATTTGGCTAATGGAGAGCCTAAGGGGATAAAAATGTCACCTGTTGTAGCTAGTCAACAGTATTAATAAAAACACAAAAATATACCATTCATGCAATGGCAACAACCCAAAAACAGATTTATGAGTTCCTTTACTGAGTTCATTTGCAATGATCATAGTTTTAGCATTTTAAAGTTTCCAGTTCCTCTCTGAATGTTCCAATGCTAGTTCCAAAAAGCACCAAAAGATATTAGAAAATAAAAAGTTATTTTCAAAAGCTAAGAAAAATTTAAACATTGGTACCGCATAAAACAAGTAAATAGTTTTTAAATGTATTTCTCATGTGAAAGAGAAAAATAAGGTAAAGAAACATCCATACCTGTTTTTTGAAACTCTGGTAAGATGTGGGCAACTACCTTTTCTAATTCACCTCTACTAAATTACATTTTACAAACTAAGCTAATACAACCCAAATGCTGTTTTTCAAAAGGCTCTTTTCCTTTTCCTCGTCTCTAATTTTATACAAAAGATGCCTTCTGTCTGCAGTGTATTCTCTACCTGGTTAAGTCTGACTGACCATTCAAATTCCAATTCACAATACCCATCTTTAAATTTCCATTATTTGTATCCTTATTTCGAGTGACTAACAAGGTCACAGGTGCTCAAAAATGAAATGCATGAATGGCTAACCACTGCAAGGAGATTTTTCTGAAGTCATCTTTTCAAGTCACCCCCTGAGATTATGTTACAGAAGATGTTGAGTCTAATTTAGAGGTTAATCCAAAATCATAAGTGTATTAGTTAAATTCTTACTACGTCATTTGCTTTTAATTTGTATGGAAAATTTATATCTTAGTTACTATGCAATAGAGAAATGTAGCAAGACAATATACATTTAAAAAGTTTACTAGAGTCTATTTTTTGTTTCTTTTTTATTTGTTGTTTGTTTTGTTTCTCAAATTCCACATGAGAATGAAATCAAATGGTATTTGTTTTTCTTTGTTCTTATTTCACTTAGCATTATACCCTCTAGATCCATCCATGTTGTTGCAAATGGCAAGATCTTATTCTTTTTTTATGACTGAGTAATATTCCATTGTGTATATATAACACATCTTCTTTACCCATTCATCTATGGATGGATACTTAGGTTGCTTCCATATCTTGGTTATTGTAAATAATGCTGCAATAAACATATGGGCTCATACATCTTTTTGAATTAG